>NW_026267539.1:58457-60036 GCF_000697945.3 Frankliniella occidentalis | reverse complement strand
AGACCCACTCAGGGGTGGTTGCCAGGATTTGCACCAACCGTTTCGTTGACCAGAAGTGACAACAATAATACCCTGAAAATTTCAAACCCCTTGCTCACGTCCTTCTTGGGAAACGGACAGACAGACAGACAGACGAACACAGAGGCGATGGCATAAGCCCGCTTCTATAGCTTTTAAGCAAAAGAGCGGGCTAAAAACTAGCAGAAGAAAATGAAACCCTTCGTAAACAAATTCTTGAAGTTTCTCGTAAAGCTGTGAGAAAAGCTCATGAGGATGTCGACCCAAGTTTAGAGGGAGAGGCTGTGTAAGATTTAGCAGTTTCTTTTGATGGTTCATGGCCTAAACGTGGGCACACATCATTAGTTGGCTTTGGGGCTGTCATTGATATATTTACTGGTTTGGTTATTGACAATGAAATTTTATCTAAGTACTGCCACATGTGTTCCCTGCATGCAAATCAATTACGTGAAGACAGTGCCGAGTATGTTCACTGTTTGAAAAAACAGACAGACAGACGAACACAGAGGCGATGGCATAGGTTGGAAAGTCGGTACCCATTAATCGATTAATCGATCGATCGATTCCCCAAAATATCGTGAACGATTCGACCCTGATAATCGAAGGAAATAATCGATCGGGGTCGATTATAATCGATTAAGATATGAATTCATTTAAGAACCAGTAAAATAACGCAAAAACGGTTAAGAATCATGACTAGGGTCATTTATTGTCATTGCCACATATAAAAATGAAAAAATTATGATTAGGAAACCAAAGTTAAAACATATTTAGGAAGTGTTGGTGTTGGCAGGGCAGGCAAACCACGTTTCTTCGTCAACGGACCTTAGAAAATGTAGTTCATTCAGTTTTTTGCCCTGCAGCCTGCATCGCCGTTGGGTATATATAAGGCCAGCATGCGAAAACAATCTTTCACAAGGTGTCGACGTAGTTAAGATAGGTAAAACGTCACGTGCCACTGCATAAATGATAGGGAACTTGTCTTTGATCGACTCTAAGTACGCGATAGGATTAGAACATTTTTTCCGATCGACGCACGGTAGAGCTAAATAGCGCAGCAGCTCGTCGGGATCTCCCGGTGGCACATGTTGAGGTTGGTGTTGGCGAGACGCACGGAGAGATTTCACATTACGATCCAGCGAAGTCCACAGATCGTCATCTTCTTCCTCCTGCAAATCGGGAACGACGGCGGGCGGCGGCAGCATGTCCATGTCCATTGCATCTTCATCAGAATTTTCAGCCATTTTAGCTTTCATGAGGCCTCCTGAGGAAGAAATTGTAAGGTTTACAACAATGCGAGCGGTGCGGGTTGGGTTTGCGGCTTTGAAAAGACCCGCATGGAAAATTATGGCATCAGATTGTCATCAGTTTGTCATCACGCCGATGACAAACGGATGGCAAACTGATGACAACCCGATGGTAAATTTGATGACATACCGATGACAAACGGATGACAAAACGGAAATCGCCGTTTGTCATCAGTATGTGATCAATTTGCCATCAGTTTATCATCATTTTGCCATCCATTTCCCATCGGATCACAAACGGATGGCAAAATGAT
>NW_026267539.1:55775-56562 GCF_000697945.3 Frankliniella occidentalis | reverse complement strand
AGCTGGCAACTTCGTTTGGCGGAAGGGCGGGCCTGCTTGTTAATTTCTTGGCATACAGCCACACGGCACTTGGCGGTGACATGCTGGTTGATGTTGATGCGCCCGCCGGCCCACGCCAACACCACACAATCAATTAATAATACAATGTCACAGTCTCCTGTCCCTTTGCTTGCAAGACGACCCACTTGACGATCGAAAATCAAAACAAACCACCTCCGGCAGGCCGGCAACAACATTCGCCTGGCGGATGCGCGTGTCCCAGTGTTGCCAGCCGCAGCCCAGTCGTAGTCGCCCTCTGTCGGGAGCGGAGAGCGTTAGCGGCTAGCGCGGTCGGGGCGCCGCAGTGGTCGGCCAGAGCGCGAGGCGAGGTGTAAACGTGCGAGTATAGGGAAAATAATTTCTTGGATTTTGCGGATTTATGTTAGGTCAAAAATCGAAAATAATCGTCCAGTGATAATCGATTTGTCGATTTGTCGCGTTCTACCCTAATCGATCGCAAAATAATCGATTATAAAGGACAATAATCGATTTTAATCGTAAAATCGAGATCGACGTTTCCATTCCTACGATGGCATAAGCCCGCTTCTATAGCTTTTAAGCAAAAGAGCGGGCTAAAAAACAACCCCAAAGTACCCGCACAATAGTGCCACACCCCCTCGCCCCCTGTTTTTACTGACCAAGATCTGCACCATCGGCGGCAGAGGCGGGTCTGGCCGAACCGGCTGGAGAGGGGTGGGGGTGGTGGGTCTCGGGTTACGCCACGGGCTCAGCTGGGTGGCGGGAGGGG
>NW_026267539.1:45927-55550 GCF_000697945.3 Frankliniella occidentalis | reverse complement strand
TTGTTTCTTAAATGGAATACGCCGGCCTTCCACAGAACCCTTCTTTCACTATTTTGTAGTTTCAAATAAAATTTTAAGGAACTAATGTAACGCGATTTTTCAGCTGTAGCTGTAGGTGTAGTGTTGTTTTTCATTCTATATATACATACATGGTGTGTCTACTTCCGGTCTATTTATTTTGGACAATTGAGGGACTTCTGCGTTGCCTAAAATGCGCGGTCTTGAAACTGGGGTGTTGCTGGCAGTTACGCCCATCCCGAAACAAATTTTTGGCAGCCCCATGACATTGTTGTGAGCGATGTCCAAAGGGCCTCGCACCCCCAAATCAAGTAAACTGGGTAAACTGGAAGTATAAACACACTTTATTGTATAGTGCAATGGTATTATAATAGGGAGGCCAAATCTCGCCCTCTGATTTCCATGGTAGGCAACCCGTTTCCAGTGAAATAAACGGAGACCAATGTCCCCTGTTGTTGCCCACCTAGGTAAACGAGTGCGTAAATTTGGCACCCTATGTAATACACGACAATCCGCCGTCACCGCATCGGGATGGAACCGAGTCGAATAGCGCTGCGTTACTCGCCGCTGCCACCGTCCGGAAGTTTGTCATGCCGTAAATATCATTACTGTTGCATTATTTAGTAACTATTATAAATAAAGCCTACTTACGCTCAACTATCGTCAGCTGTACGATTGATTACAAAGATACAGGGTGTCCCAGAGACTGCGTACTTTTTTTGTTCAACAGTGCAGTGCGCGGCGCCAAGGCGCCTCGCACAGTGACAGTAGGCAACTCGCCCGCACGGCTCCATGAGTTGTTCAGTGGCAAAAAAAAAGGAAAATGCACGCGGTCAGTGGGACATCCTTCATGTGCATGTATAATGTTCTTACAGGAGCGCATAGTTGAACACATTTTCACACGAGTCAAAAAATTAGCCAAAAGTTTGTCACGATCTCGTTTTTTTTTTTTTTTTTTAACAGGCTTCGGACCCCGTCGATTTGACTGAATCACCTGATGAGCCTAGTTCTGCCGGCCCCTGTAAAGAACGAATTGATAAAGTAGATATAGCCAAGAAACTAAAGTCAGGCGATTATATCGTCGGCGACTGGGGTGCAATTTTTAGGGCCTCTAATCCGACCTGCAAGGCGTGGGATACCCTGTTCCCCATACAGGTGGTACAAACCAAAGCCTCTGTCTCTGCAGTGCAGTGTGTTAGATGCAAGGCCATACTCACGTACAGGGGCAGTGCCAGGGGTTCATCAGCTTTATCAAGGCACGCAATAGAGAACTGTCCGGGAGCTGTTGAGAAGGTTGAGGAGTTTGTAGATCCCGATCCAGCTGCTAGGCAACTATTTAACACGGCGTGTGCTAACTTTTGCGCCAGGGACTTCCGCCCTGCAAATGCTCTAGCAGGCCCTGGGCTGGAAGATCTGCTACAGACGACCAATAACATAACAAATCAGTACGGTAAAATGGATATAAAGACGCTGATGCCCCACCGCAAGACTGTAGCTAAGTACATAGAGCGCCAGGCGGACAAGGCAAGAGAAACTTTGGTAGAGGAAGTGATGCCTGCGATCCTGGAGGGTCGTTGTGCTGCCACGACTGATGGGTGGACAGAAAAGCATACCAGTGACCATTATATTGTCCTAACTCTACACTTTATTCTGGAGTACAAGTCGAAGAGTCGGGTTGCCTTTACTGTCTCGCTTGGAGGCGCATCAACAGCAGAGGAGCTCCGCAAATTTATTAAAGAAAAGTTAGATGAATTAGGGATACCCCACCGACTTATGGACAATCTAGTGTTTGTGACCGATGGCGGTGCAGACATTGTTAAAGCCCTTGAAGGCTTCAAAAGACTCTACTGCATGGCTCACGCCATAAATGTAGTTGTCCGAAATACGCTCTCTGTCAAGTATGCCACAGTGATTGAGCGTTCGGTGGACAGTTCTTTCTTGGCTTCTTCCATAATCAAAGGAGCAAACTCATGGGTGAAAGAGGAAAGAGAGAAGCTGCCCAAAAAACATAATGTTCCGCTCAGGGAGTTGAGAGTGACCATTCCAATTTCCCAGTCGCATGTGGCCATGCTGCGAGGGATCCTACAAAATCGTTCCAAGGTAAACTAGCTTGTGTACGCCAGACCACGTCTCGCGTAACAGGCTTCGCGATATCTCACGAAACACTGTTACGCTGCGACGCGCCTGGCGCACATATAGCTAGGCCTGCGGCGCTGACACCCCAGACGAGTTAAATTTTACGATTTAATAGACCGTTTTGTCGTTTTTACCTTATTTTCGCCAAGAAATGCTCCCTCGCACCCAAACGGTGCAAGATAGAGCAAAACGGACGAAATTTTCGTCCATAGGGTTCTACTTCCATGAGTTACCCCTTAGAAGCCCATTAAAAAATATTTGAAAAATAATGTTTTGATTTTTTTAAAAGTCAATTTTTGAGCTAGAATGCTCATCTTCGAACTCGATCTGTCTTTTTGTGATACAAAACGACCCTGAAATTCCCAGATCGCTCTTTCAATTCTTTCTCGAGTTATTGTGCGGACAGACAGACAGACAGACAAACAGACAGACAGACAAACAGAATGAAACTTTTTCGGTCAGTGGAGTTATGGGCTTCGCTAATCGCTCAGCCAATTACTCATTCAAAATTTAGGAAATAAAGTATTAGAAAATTGATAATTTACAAAAATGTTGGCTTTGTTGACATGTACCGGGTGATTCAGAGAAGACGCAGGTGCGGGCGGGTTTGCCTATCCTCGACTCGGTGGGCGCACGGGTCCCCTCCTCACCTCTCCCCAGACCTGGACCCGTGCACCCGCCGAGTCGAGGATAGGCAAACACGCCCGCACCTGCGTCTTCTCTTAATCACCCGGTATACATGGTACGCCACAGTTCCCGGCACCCTTTTTGTTTTTACCTCGCATCCAGGTGTGAGGGCTGGTTGCGCATTAATATTTTTATTTTTTCAATGAGCAGGTTGAAAGTGCTATTAGTCCAAAAAAAAATGGAAGCTCTCGAAGGAGTTGATGACAGTGTGCTACAGGAGCTACTAGACTTTCTCGAACCACTAGACTTGGATGGGAGTAGAGAAAAGGACCCATCAATTAGCACTTCAAAAATGGCAACTCTTACCGCAGCAGCTCGACTCGAATAGACTGCCGGTTACGGCCATAGTTCCGCAAAACGCCGCCAGAGCGCAGCAATACACGGCACTTGCATGTCGCCGACCTCCACCACGACGGCGTTTTCCTAGACGTGTGTGCGTGTGTGTGTGCGCGCGCGCGTGTGTGTGTATGTGTGTGTTTCTGTGTCAGCAGGACGGCTGCGGTCCAGGGCCGGAGGCCGCCAGGTCCACGTCCATCCTCCGCAGCACTTCCAGCGCAGCAGCGACTCCAAGTACACGGTGAGCATCTCCAGCTTGGGCATCCCCCGCCGCGAAAGCGTCGGGGCGACGGCGAGCACACCGCCAGGTCCACGGCCAGCCTGGGCATCCCCGTCGCCGCCAGGTCCACGGCCAGCTCCTCCAGCCTCCGCAGCGCCGCTGTGCCGCATCGACCCTAAGGCCACCAGGTCCAGGTCGAGCACACCTCCACCTCTGTGTGGCCACACTTGAGGGTGCAGTGCCAGGCTTGCAGCCTGAATGAGCATCAATGACTTGGATTATGATTATTTTGTATGGCTCAAAAAGGTTTATCTTTTACCCCGTGAAAGAATCGTCAATTGTTTGCTTTTAAAATCTCAGCTCACAACACAAGTAAAGTCATCTCTTTTTGTAACCCAATAGTAAATGTTATTAATTAAAACAAGCTTTGTTTAATTATCACAAAGTGTGTTGGATAAAATAAAATGTGTTGTATTTAAAATGAGAACTTTAACTTTCCCCCGCACAAAGAATCGTCAAATGTTTGCTCTCAAAATCTTGAGTCAGAAGTATGGTAAAGTAATTTCACTCATCCATTTCTACAACCAAGTAGAGGATGTTGTTATTTCTAATGAGTTTTGTATTAACATCATTGTACTGACATCATAATGTAGCTAGTGTTGGATAAAATAACATGTCTTGTATTGAAAATGAGTTGTTCAACTTAAATTTTCCCCGCTCAAAGAATCGTTCGACAGTTGAAGTTTTTACCCAAGTTAACTTTCCCGTGATGTGACAAATTCAGGCTTGTTGAAAGAAAACAATCAAATGGAATGCACATGATTTATGTAAAAAACATAATTTGTTTACAAAATAAAAAAATGTTTGTTTACAAAAAAAAAATGATTGTTTACAAAATAAGTTATGAAACAATTTTTTTCTTACTTCTTCCTTCTTCGGCTGATTTCTTTTAGGGCACGGGGAGTCTGAAAAAAGTAATAAAGTAATAAAAAACCTGTTTGAAAGGGGTAAAGAATATCATTAAGGTGAAAGTACTTACAAGGGTGATGGAGCGACGGGGTGCAGTGCGCCGCCACCTCACGCACGGATCGCCTTGCTGCTGCTCGTCCACATGTGCTTCCTCTTGCTGCTGCTCGTCCACATGTGCTTCCTCTTGCTGCTGCTCGTCCACATGTGCTTCCTCTTGCTGCAGCTCGTCCACATGTGCTTCCTCTTGCTGCTGTTGGTGACCCAGACGGCTGAACACATTCTGCAACAAAAGGCGAGTTATTCACGCTGTCTTTAAAAAAAATTCAAGTCGGACGTAATGGATTTACTTACGCCTCCCTTCTTTCCCAAACGTTCAAACACTGACTGCACTGCACTGAAGGTCGAGTTAGGACGGATGATAACTGTTAAGTCAGAGACAAACGTTAAAACTTAACTTACTTTTTTTGGAGGGGTAGGGAGTAACCCCTGGCCCCTGCTGGAACCGGGCGGCTTGGAGAACTTAAACAAAAGAAACGAACAGTTAGGTATAGAAAAACGTTTACTGCGTGAGAGAGAACTTACCCCATCGCAAGTCTCCTCTTCCATAAAGGGCATGGAGAGAGGGTGGGACTCGGGGGCCGGGGCTTCTTCACTCCACAACTGCTGGAAGTACGCGTCCTCATACGCGAACGCCGCGAACGACGCTTCCTCGCTGGTGGCCTTCCTGCAGGCGCCGAGGGCCTCGGCGGGTACCTCGGTGGCGGCGGGAGGCGAGGCGGGGGGCGCGGCCTCCGGGTCGCAAGACGACTGTGGGAGAAAAAGTATCGTTACTTCACTGGAAAAACTAACGTTACCGAGGTAACGTTTCTTGACGCGACCAAACCAGGTAACGTTTGGTGATGCAACCAGTTTGTGATGGCCCTATCCTTGTGCATGGGATAGGTCGCGTCAGAAAACGTTACCGGTCTTGGTCACATGATGAAACGTTACCATGGTAACATTAGTTTTTCCAGTGTTAATGTTGCGAGTGCGAGAGAGATAGTGCGCTGAGCAGCGAGGGCCTCCCCACCACCATCCCATTTCCAGGAATCCCCGCGCACCCATCGAGGGGACGCCATCGGCGTTTTGAAAAAGAAATCGTGACGGTCAAAGGCTCAGTAAAATTGAGAAAATCTTAACCTCAGAATCAGTAAGTGAGGAACAAAATGAGAGACGCGAACGAGTAACCGGCCAGCTTACACCAGTCCGCGGCCGCGGGCGGCACACGAAGCGGCAACAGCGAGCGCGCCGAGCTGAGCTCGTCAGGCAAGACACTCGATTGAACACTGAATTTACAGCTACGTGACGAGGGCAGGACACGCCGTGACGTAATACCGACGCCGGCGGGCGGCGGCGAGCACGACGCCGGCGGGGGAGACAAAGGACTCCTAACCTAAACTCGATGAATGGCGGGAGCGTGCGGCTTAATCACTCGCGAAAGTTACGAATCGATGACATTGAATGGTTGAAAGGGCACTCGCGATGAATTATGGTGGGCGACGCAACGGGGGACGCCATAGCGTGAAATCACACGATGATACAACATTGATTGGGCGCGCACAGCGAATCAAGCACTTTCACTTACCTCTTCATAAAGCATCCCGGAGGGGTGGAGTTCTAGGGTGTAGCATGATGAGTCTTTGGTTTCCTCCGAATCCTGACTCAGAACCAGCGGCTCCATGGTGTCTTCGTCGCTGATGTATAGATCTTTCTCGACACACCGACTCATTCTCGTCACGGTCACTCTTACGCAGGGCACTCTCCACCAACGCTCGACGCTGGACTGACTGGAGCGGGACGCCGGCGCGCCACGTCCTGCTCCCTCTGCCGCGTGGAGGGCGAGAGGTGAGGGGGTAAGTGCTTATTGGCACTCCGAACGAACACTGGAAATGCAAGTGTGTGAATGTCGCTCACCTGCAGGTAAAAAAAAAAATGATTTTCTACTTTTTGGACCAACCCCTATTTCTTTGTTACCCCTTTTCACCCCTTGGTGGTTGCCAGGATTTGCACCAGGCGTTTCGTTGTCCAGGAGTGACCCCTAAGATACCCTGAAATTTGCAGTCCTCTAGCTCATCTCCTTCCTCTTACACGGACGACGGACAGACAGACAGACGGACGGACGGACACGAGAGCGGTTGCATAAGCCCGCTTTAATGCTTTTTAGCCCGCCCTTCTGCTTTTAAAAAAGCATTAAAGCGGGCTTATGCAACCGCTCTCGTGTCCGTCCGTCCGTCCGTCCGTCCGTCTGTCTGTCCGTCGTCCGTGTAAGAGGAAGGAGATGAGCTAGAGGTCTGCAAATTTCAGGGTACCTTAGGGGTCACTCCTGGACAACGAAACGCCTGGTGCAAATCCTGGCAACCATCCCTAAGGGGGTGAAAGGGGCCTAACAAAGAAATAGGGGTTGGTCCAATAAGTGGAAAATCAATTTTTTTTTATGGTTTCCTAAGTGGTAACTCGTGAAAGTAGAGCCCTGCGGGCGAAAATTTCTTCCGTTTGCCCCTATCTTGCACCGTTTAGGCGCTAGAGTGCCTTTTTCGTCGAAATACGGCGAAAATGACCGCGTTGCTCATAAAGACGTACAAGGAGGCGTCCAATCGTAAAATGTCAGAGGAAATACCCCCCAAAAACAACACATTCTGAATCAGAAACTACCCTCGGATTTGCCGCATCTTTTACTGTTTCGGCCCCAGAGGTGGATATGTTGAAAACAATAGCAGAAAGTCAAGTTTTAGGACTTTTTGACAAACAATATATGACAAACAATATAAAAACTGCGCTGGTTCGCCTTTTTTAATTCTTGAGCAAAGCAGAAGGGTGTGTAGTCACGGTGTTGCCCCGTTACATTCTCTTGTCATGTCCAGGGGGAAAATTTCTAGGACCGCAGGCCCCCCTCCGGACGCTTTAGTTTACTCAAATATGCAAAGTGATTTACCGGTCACATTATTTATTTGATTATGCACTTCAGTAAATCGCGAGACTGAAATGGTCTGGCCGAAGGCCCGACTATCGCCGCCGGCAGGCCAAGCAGGCCCGGCCCCTGCCGAACGGAGTTGCCGGTGGAGCGAAGCGGAGCTGGCAACTCCGTTTGGCGGAAGGGCGGGCCTGCTTGTTTTAAAAGCAGAAGGGCGGGCTAAAAATAGTAAAGAACCTGTCATTGAAGATGTATCACATCACCAGATATTGTGTTTAGTGAGGATCAGGAAAAAATTAAAGTAATCACGGATCAACAAATTGAACTTATATTGAACTTTTCTGATGACAATTCTGTCCCGATGAAAAGAGTTATTGTGTAAGGAAAGGCTGGGTCTGGCGAGAGCCTTTTAATCAAACATTTGATATCTTATCTGAAGAAACAACTTGGTGCTGATAGTTTTTTGCTGTTAGGACCAACAGGAGTTGCTGCAGTGAAAATTGGAGGATCTACTATTCTTTCCAAATTAGTAATACCTATCAAACGAACAGATTTTAAATCTTTGACAGGCGAGAGTGCACGTAAATTTTGTGACATGTTTAAGAATGTTAAATTCTTAATTATTGATGAGTATTCAATGATTGGAAGTTCTATGATGGGAATAATTGATCAGAGATGTAGAGAAGCGGGAAGTACTAGAGCTCCCCCCTCCTAGAGCTCCCCCCCTAACATCTTACGTATTTTCCTGATTATTAGTAATTAATACCCAATTTTCTCATTTAATATTAAAACATATTTTTCTGTTTTAATTTTGTTTTTGTTTTTAAAAATGTGTTTTATTTTCATTTTTACAAATTATGAAATATAGTGGCAAAAATTGATAAATACCAATTAATGCATTTAAATGACTTTAAATCTATTTTTCCATATTTTTGAATTTACAATGTAACTGTCTCAAAAAATCTCATTTTGAAAAAGAAACACAGCGGCGTGTTCATAATTAATTTAACAAATGTTTTTCATTGGATAAAGTGCACTCTTGGTCTTCTGGGTCTCGTTCGGAGGGCTGCGCTCATCGACATTTTTCATACCATGCCCGACACGCGCGTCGTAGCCTCTCGGCGAGGAGCGGAAGCACATGTGAGGCCGTCATAGTTGACGTTGGGTTCGACGCTGCATTGCATTGCATTGCATTGCATTGCATTTTGCTGCCTTGCCTGTTTACATCTCTGGCTTCAAAATGTGATTCATCTTCGGGGTACGTACATATTTCCTTTAATTAATATCTGCCAACCTCGCGAATTCGCGATGTATGAAGCAAGTATTGTGCCGATGTTAGGCTTTTATGTTAATGCATGCTTACTCTCTTCACAATGTTTGTACGGTATCGGGTGTAGGGTTACGTGCCGTCCTGCTTGGAATTCTTCGTACTGCATGCTTCTGCAAGTACCCTTCAACGCTCTCGCAGACCGGTATCAGTTTCCTGCAGGCGGGGCGGGGCAGGCCCGCAGCGTGACAAGCGCATCTGTAGATGCACCTATGTAACTCGTGCGTCCAGTCTCGTACTTGTATTTGCTGGTGCTGCGAGAGGGTCGGGCACATTTAGTAAATCTATGAGCCAGTGTAACAGTAACAAGAACATGACAGATTTAATAAATCAAACAGCAGCAAGCCTCACGAACCTCAGGAAAGAGTCATTGTACTGACTTAACATATTGTTAATTGGTTGTGGATTCCATTTGTCTTTCAGATTTGCGTCGTAGCTTCTTCCATCCCGTCTCACTCCTCCTGGATTCGGAGCTCGACCGCCGAGCCGGAACGACGTGCGCAGGGCCAGATGTCGGAGTTCCGTCCGACGCCCCCGCCGCCGAAACGAATCCGCAACTTTCCCTCCTGTGGGCGCAGTGACCGCACACTCGCACACTCGTCCTGTGCTTTGACGTGCGCGCTGCCAAGGTCAGCCCCGATCAGGAGACGAAGCTAGCCCAGCTTCTGCATGACAAGTCCATGTCCACGAAGTCTGACTTTCGCGACAACTATGTGGTGGACCAGTTCCAGCCCGAGTTGCTCACAGGTGATGGATACATCGTGGCAGTGTGCGCCGCGTTGCGTCAACACCGTCTGCCCATCCTTATGAACCTGGTGAACGGCGTTATGTCGCGATCCTGGAACACTATGGGGTTACCCGGCCCTCCTCCCGCGGCAGTGCATGTCGACCCCCCCGAGCGGCACTCTCCACCGGACGATGTTTACGTCTTCCACGTCGCCGCCGACGTCCCCTTGCCGGCTCTCCTCTTCGCTCTCGAC
>NW_026267539.1:39608-41225 GCF_000697945.3 Frankliniella occidentalis | reverse complement strand
AGTCGCCGAGGATCGCCACCCGGGGCGAAAGCGCGTCGAGCAGCCGCTGCCAAGCGCCAGCGGGGACGCGGCCCGCTCCAGACAACGCGTACAAGCTGACGACGGTGATGCTGTCGCCGCCGCGGCTGTGGATGGTAGCCGCGGCCACCTCTAAGCCGAGGTCAGCAGGGAGGCTAAGGTGAAGCGGGGTATAACTCTGTGGCAAATGAGAAGACTGTCGTAAGTCCACTTATGTCACAAAGTGACTTTTTAACGTATTCGTATTCAGCCGGTCTAGCTCTACAATTTACTTTTTATCAAAAAACATGTCAGAGGCATAGTTTGGGAGGTAAATAGTGGTGAAATATGTCGTAACTCCAAATTAGAGGTTCATTTTAAAGCCAAAAGGGCGCAAGTCCTCTTACGCCACTTGGCTTGAGAAACTTTGCAGTATCAGATGTCGTAAGTCAAGTTACGCCACTTTACCATATAATCAATTGAAATCTTAGTGGAACAAGTATACTTACGACGTCATGCTCAAAAAAATAATAGTTATTCCATTAAATATTTTTCTTTTGCCAGTATCCACTAAACCCGTCTTAAAGCTAGACAATGTGCGCCTAGCATATATTTAGCTGTCCTGCAGTATCCTTGTACTCATTTTGATAGGAAATTTGTCGCAAGTGGACTTACGCCTGTCTGCCAAAAAACCAGTAGAATTTTATTTGTCATAAGTGGACATACGCGACTCTTTCCCAAATTAGAACTAAAATCTTTTTGTCGTAACCCAATTTTGGTTGTGGAAGGTCACTACTAGAAGGTAAAAGAATGTAGACAATTGCCTATATATTCAGAAGGTCTACGCTTACATTTTAAATTGTTTTGAGTTTGATATCATGCGGAAGACGTTTTCTCTGTTTCCTGAAAACTTAGTCCAAAAAACTTACGACAGTCCTCCCATTTGCCACAGAACTGAGAGAACGCCTGATGAAGAGAGCTGAGACATGGCCACAGGGGATGCAATTTTGGACCAATTCGTAGTCTCCCAGACGGTATTGCTCGAAGAAAGTCTTTGCCTCCTGGACCGCTGCCACGTCAACCTCCTCGTCCTCCAGCATCCGGAGGAAGTTGGCCTGCTTGCCAGCCAGTCCGCGCGCATTCCATGAGAGAAAGGTGAGGGCGAGGGTGTGAGGCCCCGTCCTACCCCTCAATGGACGTGAGAGACTCACCAGTCGACGCCCCACGTAGCACTGCGCCGGCGGCGTCCGCCAGCATGGTGGAGAGCGAGGCAGGAGCCGAGGACGTGCCGGGAGAATCGGGGGCAGACGCTCCAGCAGCTGCGCCAGCAGGCGCTCAACGACGTCCAGGATGACCCGCTCGTCCAACGCAGGAGGCGGCGCGCTGGGCAGAGTACCGCCCGCGCCAGGAGCGCAAGGAGCAAGGGCGGCGCCCGCCGCGGGGGAAGGACCCGTCGGAGAGGAAGCCGGGGGCTGCACCGAGGACCGATGCACCGCAGCTGCGTAGGAGATGTTGTCCTTGGCCATGACGGTCTTGATGGCGCGCTCGTCCTGACGGCGGGGACAGGAAGGGTCCCAGGCGAGATGAGGGCCCTTACAGTTGCGGCAGATGGGATCCTTG
>NW_026267539.1:36829-37913 GCF_000697945.3 Frankliniella occidentalis | reverse complement strand
ATTAGAAAAATACGAAAAATGTTAGGGGGGGAGCTCTAGGAGGGGGGAGCTCCAGTACTTACCCTAGAGAAGGTGCTGGCAAAGTTGATGAATTTTTTGGCTCACTCAATGTTTTCCTAATTGGAGATATCCGTCAGCTTCCGCCAGTTATGGATTTGTTATATTCTGAAATTAAATCTCATGATGCAAGTTATCAGTAAAAGCAATATGGCCAAAATGTGTTTAATAGCTTTGAAGCTCATTCTGTTTTAAATAATGTTTTCGGCAGCGAAATGATGCAAATTTCAAAAATATATTGGACAGACTGAGTGTTGGTGAAACCACTGCAGATGATTTTTCATGTGTTAAGAAACGATTTTTGGCTGAGCGATTAGCGAAGCCCATAACTCGACTGACCGAAAAAGTTACATTCTGTTTGTGTGTTTGTTTGTTTGTCTGTATGCACGATAACTCGAGAAGGAATTGAGTTAGCGAACTGGGAATTTCAGGGTCGTTACGTATCATAAGGAAACAGATCGAGTTCGCAGATGAGCATTCTAGCTCAAAAATTGACTTTAAAAAAATCTCTAGCTCAATAATTGACTTTAAAAAAAAATCAAAAACCATAGGTCGCAAAAGGAATTTTTTACAAATATTTTTTTATAGGTTCCTTGGGGGTAACTCGTCAAAGTAGAGCCCATTGGGCGAAAATTTCGTCCGTTTTTCTCTGTCTTGTACCGTTTCGGCGCTATGGGCCATTTCTTGGCGAAAACAACGTGAAAAAGACAAAATGGTCTATTAAATCATAAAAAAGGCTTCATGTCACAGAATTGAAAGGGGAGTAATATTTAACCCGCACATTACGGGTCGAACCACACACTCTTTTGGGCTTAAGGGCCCCTACCTAGTATCACTTTAACGTTGATTTTTACATAACAATCTGTCCAAATTCGAACTTTGAAAGAAAACCGTTATCGAACAAGAGAAGTTTCATGTCCCTTATTGGCTGGGCGATAGCGAAGCCTATTACTCCACTGATGATCAAAAAGTTTCGCGTCTGTCTGTGTGTCTGTCTGTCTGTTTGTCTGTACGCACGATAACTCGA
>NW_026267539.1:30767-36499 GCF_000697945.3 Frankliniella occidentalis | reverse complement strand
AGGTAGATGTATGCCAGGCGCGTCGCAGCGTAACAGTGTTTCGTGAGATATCGCGAAGCCTGTTACGCGAGACGTGGTCTGGCGTACATCTACCTAGTTTTAGAGTAATAAGTCCCCGACAAATGCTGTATGTCAAATTTTGGGGCCGGAAGGGCCTGTTACCGTATACTCTCTTATCTCGTCTCGGGTGTCAGCGCCGCAGACCTAGCCATATGTGCGCCAAGCGCGTCGCAACGTAACAGTGTTTCGTGAGATATCGCGAAGCCTGTTACGCGAGACGTGGTCTGGCGTACACATAGCTAGTATTGGCTTAGCGATTAGCGAAGACTATTACTCCACTGATGATTATTAAAAAGTTTCGCGTCTGTTTGTCTGTCTGTGTGTGTGTGTGTGTGTTTGTCTGTACGCACGATAACTCGAGAACGAATTGAGCTAGCGACCTGGGATTTTCAGGGTCGTTTTATATCACAAAAAGACAGATCGAGTTCGGAGAAGAGCATTCTAGCTCAAAATTTGGATTTAAAAAAAAAAATCAAAAACCACAGGTCCCCCAAAAAATGTTTTTTAAAAAATATTTTATTTGCGGTCTCCTAAGGGGGAACTCATTAAAATAAAGGTCTTTGGCCAAAATTTCTCCGTTTTGCTCTAGCTCAAACCGTTGAGGCGCTAGAGGGTGTTTTTGACGAAAATAAGCGAAAATATGTACAACCGTGCATGCTTAGTCAAAGTGAAGGGCCGTTGACGGGCCGTTGACGGGCCGAATCTTTGTGTACACTTTAGCACTACCCGACTCGGGTGTCAGCGCCGCAGGCCTAGGTCAATGTATGCCAGGCGCGTCGCAGCGTAACAGTGTTTCGTTTGATATCGCGAAGCCTGTTACGCGAGACGTAGTCTGGCGTACATCTACCTGGTAATGTTGTATCAAGTGTTGAAAGAAAAAAAAATTGAAGGTGCTGCAAGATTATTTTCATAAGTGCAGATGAAGTCAATTGTTATAACTGGCAGCAATAGGGTATTCCAGGCTATCCAAAACGGAAGTAGGGAAAGAAAAAACTCACTGACTTTTCTGTTTCCGTGATGGCTCCGATTGGTTGAGCTGATCACGTGTCACGATGGCGTTTCAGGTATGATAAACCGTCAGGTCAGTTTCGAGCTCGCCTCCATATTTGAGAGGTTACAATCGGGCCAAACTACCATGGCAATTTCTCATACTGAGCAGACGGAAACAGATTAATCGGTGAGTTTTTTTTTTTTTTTCACTTCCGTTCTAGATAGCCTGGAACACCCTATTGAAAGAGTTGAAAGGTTATGACGGCAATTTCGTGATAATTGCGAAAATTGCCTCTATTAATAATGGAAAAGGTGCACACAAAGTAGAAGATGCTGAAGGACTATTTAACAATCTTTATTGAGGCCAAGGAGTGAGAGTTATGTTAAAGTATAATTTATGGACTGAACAAGGTATTTTGGCATGAAGGTTGGCGCGTCCAAAACAGAGAGTGGATCAGTTGTTGGCTGAGCGATTAGCGAAGCCCATTACCCCACTGACCCGAAAAGTTTCATTCTGTTTGTTTGTGTGTTTGTTCGTTTGTTTGTCTGTCTGTCTGCACGATAACGCGAGAATGCATTGAGATAGCGATCTGGGAATTTTAGGGTCGTTTTGTATCACAAAAAGACAGATCGAGTTCGAAGATGAGCATTCTAGCTCAAAAGTTGACTTTTAAAATAATCGAAAACCGCAGGTTGCAAAATGTATTTTTTTCAAATATTTTTTATGTGTTCCTAAGGGGTAACTCGTCACATTATAGCCCTTTGGGCAAAAATTTTTAAAAAATCGAAAACATCAGGTCCCAAAAATGACGTTTTTTAAAAAAAAAATGTTTATGGTCTACTAAGGGGAAACTCATCAAAGTAGAGCCCTACGGGCGAAAATTTTGTCCGTTTTGCTCTAGCTCAAACCGTTGAGGCGCTAGAGGGTGTTTTTGACGAAAATAAGCGAAAAAATGTACAACCCTGCATGATTAGTCGAAGTGACGGGCGTTAACGAGCCGGAGGGCCGTATCTTTGTGCACATTTTTGCACTACCTGACTCGGGTGTCAGCGCCGCAGGCCAAGGTAGATGTATGCCAGGCGCGTCGCAGCGTAACAGTGTTTCGTGAGGTATCGCGAGGCCTGTTACGCGAGACGTGGTCTGGCGTACATCTACCTTGTTTAGGGCCTCTGGATAGATAGATAGAAGATCTGGATAAAATTTAGTAAATATTTGAATGCGAACAAATTGAGCCTAAATGTCCAAAAAAACAACTATATCATCTTCAAAAGCCATCATACCCATCAACAGAACTAAATATCAAAATGGGGAATACCATGTTGGGAAGAACATATGAGATTAAATAAATTGGACTGTATTAAGATGTGAATCTAAAAAGGTAAGAGCGATAAACAGACTACTTTTTAGAATGAAACACACACCAATCTTATCTCAAACTTGGGCATGAAACAAGATACCTTATGTGTTTCAGGGTTCTCCTGTACAGAAGACAGAATAGGCTATTCCGCTCAACGCGGTAAGAAGAACACAAGAATCACAAAAGCTGAGGGTGGGGGTAGCGAGGCGGCTTCCCCACCCGCCCGCGCTCCCCCGCGCCGCTCCTCCCACCCTCGTCTTTTGTGATTCTTGTGTTCTTCTTACCGCGTCGAGCGGAATAGCCTATTGGATAAAACTTGGTAAATGAGATGAAGCGGCTCCTAGTCCTGGATTGGGCAGGTCAACTCTTCACAAATCATTCGGCATATTGTCAGCATACAACAGAGCATATTGTTTCAGTCTAACACTTTCATGAATCTATATTATGTTTGTTGGTATTTTAAATGAGAATATACGTAGTTTGTAATCTCATTTTAAGTTATAATGGGCATGTGGTTCTGTAACATTCGTTCATCACATTTTAATGCAATAAATTATTTCTTATCGCATTCCAGTGCAATGCAGATTCTTTTACACCACTTCAATGGAATATTAAATTCGATAAAATCTTATCGCTGCCCACTGCAATAAAACACTTATCTCTCCCCAGATTGCGTAATTTACTGTAAATCGCTTTCTTTTAATTCATCGCTGCAAATTGTATGACATTTATCGCATTAAAATTTACAGCGTAGGCCCGTAGGTTCTAAGGTTTCGGAATAACATGACATTCTACTACGTAGCATACTATTAAATCTTTGGCAGTACCAATTCTTAATTTAAATTGGTAATGTCCGTACGGCAAGACTGGGAATTTTGGGAACGTCCAATCGATCGGTTCTTGGTTGACTGCGTAAACACCCTGAAAGAATTTTAAAACATGGATTAACTCAACACCAACGACATGACTAGTTTGGCTTTTGGTCTCACTCTGAAAATGTTTCGTAGGCTATACAGGAGGGTGGCACATTTACCATACAATATAGGCCTGTGGTCCAGCCTGTCTACTTACAGGAGGAATGACGCACGGGGATTTGAATGCCTTGCCATCCTTGTCGAACATAATGTGATAAAATCCGGGTAAATGTTGTGCAATCATTGAGCATGCCTTATCTTTGAAGTCAATCACAAGCGAATTTTCTTTCCATTGGTTATTATTTCGAAGATCCACGTTTACTCTCGCCTGTAGAAAAAATCAAACTTACAAGGAAACGTTTCCTGGCCATACAGTCTGGAAACCGAAATATTCACATATATGCAGTACCTCCGGAATGCCCATCTGTATTCAGGAGAGGGTAGTGTGTAGATGGTTAAGTACACACTTCAGCACAAAGTTTGTATCACAAAAAAGCCGGTTCTTGCAACAAATAATGTTCTTGCAGAATCAAGAACAGAGCGTTGTGTTGTGCGCAGACAAATTTATCTGTTCTTGATTCCAGATTCCACAAGAACATTTTTAGCCCGCTCTTTTGCTTAAAAGCTATATAAGCGGGCTTATTCTTATCACAAAAACCGGCTTTTCGGCGTGGAGGCCCTGTGTGTTCATAGTCAAATACACACAACCCCCAGCATACATGAACATATGTACCCGCTTAGTCCTAAATACATGATCTTGTACCTACTACATGTACCTGAATATAAAGGTATTCAGGAGGTACTGCGGGCCGTCGTCATTTGTCATTTTTAGCCCGCTCTTTTGCTTAAAAGCTATATAAGCGGGCCTATTCCATCGCCCCTGTGTTCGTCTGTCTGTCTGCCTGCCTGTCCGTTTCCCAAGAAGGACTTGAGCCAGAGGTTTGAAATTTTCAGGGTATTATTGTTGTCACTTCTGGACAGCAAAACGGTTGGTGCAAAACCTGGCAACCACCCCCGAGTGAGGGTATGAGGGGGTAACAAAGAAATAGGGGTTGGTCAAAGAAGTGGGAAAACAATATTATTTTTATGGTCTCCTAAGGGGTAACTCGTGAAAGTAGAGCCCTTCGACTAAAATTTTGTCCGTTCGGCTCTATCTCTCACTGTTCAGGAGCTAGAGGGAGTTTTACTCACTAAAGTGGCCAAAAAATAAATATATACACCTTAGAAAATATAAGATGGTCTCCTAAGGGGTAACTCGTGAAAGTAGAGCCCGGTGGGCGAAAATTTCGTCCGTTTGACCCTATCTTGCACCGTTTGGGCGCTAGAGTGCTTTTTTTCGACGAAATACGGCGAAAATGACCGCGTTGTTCATAAAGGCGTACAAGGAGGCGTCCAATCGTAAAATGTCAGAGGAAGTACTCCCCAAACACTACACATTCTGAATCAGAAAATACCCTCGGATTTGCCGTATCTTTTACTGTTTCGGCCCTAGAGGTGGATATATTGAAAACAATAGCAGAAAGTCAAGTTTTAGGACTGTTTGACAAACAATGTACAATGTAACAAGCAGGCCCGCCCTTCCGCCAAACGAAGTTGTCAGCTCCGCATCGCTCCGCCGGCAACTCCGTTCGGCAGGGGCCGGGCCTGCTTGGCCTGCCGGCGGCGATGGTCGGGCCTGCGGCCCGACCATTTCTGTCATGCGATTTGCTGAAGAACATGATCGAATGATGTAGCGAGCCTACGGCCCGCTTAAACCCGTCGTCTTTGAGTTTGCCCCAAAGACTCGAGAAAGGGATGTAACGGTGAAGCACCGTGACTACAACCCACCCTTCTGCTTAGAAAACGTTTTTTGGGAGTGGGGGGAGAGTTTCCTTTCAATTTTGCGGTTTTTAGGCCTTTTACTACAACTTATTGTTTACTATGGCAATTTTTAGCTTATTTTCGTCGTCAAAAAGAACCTGTAGCGCCTAAACGGGTCGAGATAGAGCAAAACGGACGAAATTTTCGCTCAAAGGGCTCTACTTTGACGTGTTACCTCTTAGAAGAACATAAAAAAAAATTACTTTTTGGAAGAATTTTTGAACCTTGGATACCCCCATTCACACCCTTAGGGGTGATTGCCAGGATTTGCCGTAGGCGTTTCGTGCTCTGGAAGTGGACCTTAAGATCCCCTGAAAATTTCAAGTCTCTAGCAGATCTCCTTCTAGTGGAACAGACAGACAGACAGACACACACGAGGTCGTTTGCATAAGCCCGCTGGATAGCTTTTTCAAAGCAGAAGGGCGGGCTAAAAACTGCGCTGGTTCACCTTTTTTAATTCTTTAGCAAAGCAGAAGGGTGGGGTGTAGTGGGGTGTTGCCCCGTTACAGTCTCTTGTCATGTCCAGGGGGCAAATTTTTTAGGGCCGCAG
>NW_026267539.1:18926-23326 GCF_000697945.3 Frankliniella occidentalis | reverse complement strand
ATAAAACACATTTAAAAAACAAAAAACAAAATTAAAACAGCAAAATATGTTTCAATATTAAATGAGAAAATTGGGTATTAATTACTAATTATTAGAAAAATACGAAAAATGTTAGGGGGGAGCTCTAGGAGGGGGGAGCTCCAGTACTTACCCTTGATTTTGAGCCCTCTAGCTCAAACATTGGACGAGAACGGGCCATTTGAAATGCATTTGGAAAATATTGCTAATTTTTAATTATTTTGTTATAGTTTTCTAAGGGGTAACTCGTCAAAGTAGAAATCTACGGGCGAAAATTTCGTCCGTTTGCCTCTATCTCTAACCGTTTAGTCGCCAGAGGGCGATTTCAACACGAAAATGACCCCAAACCATTTTAATGTTGTTTCTCAGATATTTGATGGTCTCTGGTAGGGCAACTCGTCAGAATAAAATCCTGGGGGTAAAATATGTCTCCTTTGGTGCCGAAGGCCTATCTACGACTCTGCCTTTTGCCCGACTCGGGTGTCAGCGCCGCAGGCCTAGGTAGATGTATGACAGGCGCGTCGCAGCGTAACAGTGTTTCGTGAGATATCGCGAAGCCTGTTACGCGAGACGTGGTCTGGCGTACATCTACCTAGTATACCGTTGCTCGTTGTGATCGTGAATAATGGATCGCTACATTATCTGGGTCTGATAGTATTGGCAAGTTACTTGTGCTACTGTTTAATCTAAACTTAGGAGCAGTGCCGGTCACGGCCTAGTTGATCTTTAGTATGCAGTGGCGCCCTCTTGCGGAGAGCGGCAGACACAGACATACACGACAGCAGCCATCACAACCACATCCTTTCTAGGTACGTGATTATTTCTGTGCATCATTATTGGCATGCCTCGCGATGTAAGGAGTGTTCTGGTGACATGAAGGTGTGAGGTTTTTCTCGTGGCGCATCCTGATATCGGTCTGCGAGTGTTTCGAAAAGTACTGCAGGAACCAGCAGTATGACGCACTGCGTGCAGGTTGACATGACCTGCACGCAGTGCTTCTTACTGCACGTCTTACTGCGATATCAGGATGCGCCGCCATTGATCAGTGCGATTTAAGTACACACATATCCCGTGTGGCCCGGTTTGTTCATTCGTTGTGGTAGGAGTGGCTGGTTAGACAGTCATGAAATCTGCCTGGGCCGTCTGTCGTAATTTTACGGAGCACTCTTGTTGACTTTAGTCGTTGTGCGTTTCTACTTTTCGTTACTGTATATTCTAGTTTTTGGTCCCCTCTCTATTGCTGTTGTCCTTAGCTGAATTATGAGTGAACTGTGCCCTGAGTAAGTTTTCCGTCTTGTTCACAGCTGGAGTCTGCTCATCTACTTGTTCATGGCGGAAGTACGTGCCTTTCCTGGCCGCCAAGCAGGCCCGTTAATATTTCATTGTGGGGATGGAGTGTTTTCATGTGTCAGAGCAAGGAGCGCTGTCAAAACATCTTCATCTTCCTTATCACAGGATCCTAAATAGATATAGTAAGACACTTGAGTGAGACATTGTTGCTGGAAACATGCCCTATACCTTCCAATAGAAGATTACAAACCTGCAAGCTTTGTGAGCCCATCCTTGTTCGAATGCGCACTGAAGTCAAATTTTACTGGAGCACCGTCCATGCGTTTCTTTAGACTGTACCTGATGTTTCGTATCTTGTTAGGAATCTTAGAGGTTGCATTCTTGCACGTTGAACTGGGTGCTACATAGTAGGAAGTCTATAAAGGAAAGCAAAAAAATTTAAATTTTATTTCCCCAAACTAAATTTACTATCAACAAACAAATTACGGTTTCCTCAAAGTTAAAAACATGACAATTTTTTTCGGCTAGAAGTGCTTGTTCCTGTTGACTTGGTCTACAGACAGAAAAGCAAAAGCGTTAGAGTAATAATCTTGCATTTAAAAACATTAGTGCAATAAAGGGAGCACACATACCTTGGATTCAATTGCAAAAGATACTGTACAGCTCTCTCCACTATGTGGGCCCGATCATACTCTGTCAATATACCAGTTGACTCGTACTTCGAAAGGATGTTCTCAGTTATAATATTTTCCTTGAATACATCACGCAAGTCCTATAACCAAAGCGAGGGTGAGACAGAAACCTCATGCAAATATGAATTAAAAAGGCTATCACAAACTTACTTGACTCTTCAAATTGAAGAGGGCTGTTGATCGAACAATATGCTTGATTGTAGGACTTTCATCAGAACAATCCGAGTCTCTCACACGCTTTCTGCTAGGTGGTTGGTCAGGCGAAGTAATTGAAATATCCTTAGTTACAGAAGTAGTTTGGTTAGGCGAAGTAATCAATATATCCTTGATTGCAGAAGAACTTTCCTGTTCCAGAATAATACATGAGAAGTTTTTAACAAAACTAACACAAAAACAAAAGAATCAAAAGTACAATAGATGAGAATAATTCTGATTTACCTTGAAGGAAGATATGTTGCCATCATCGGAGGAAGTCTCCTCTGGCTGTGCTTGCTTGGATGCACCAGGACTTCGGCTAAACAAGTCCACTTGTTCAGACTGAAAAAAAATGCGAAACAAACTCCATTAGTGTAGTCTAGTGCCAACATCATTTCTCTTGCTATACCAAACAGTAATCCCGTAATCCCAAAAAACAATCAATTGGTTAGTATACAAGACACAGCACAGGAGACTAGGGTTTAGAGAGAAGACGAGAAGGACTTGTGAGTGAACCTGAGCTCTAGCTCTAACCTGCTGACGTTCGGATACGCATCTACTCAGATGGGCTCGAAGGCCAATCTGAGGGATCAACTTTTTCAAATGTTCTGGCCTAAGGGAAATAATTCTCTGGAACGTTCTCAACTTTTCACCTAAGAAAACGATTAAAATGTAAACTCTTTGAGAACACATGGTGGACGATAACGAAAACCTAACCTCAACTGAGTTGGCTCTAGGCCAGCGAGCTAACTCTCGATGCGGTACGCAAACTAAAGCGTGACGTTCCCGCATCAGCCAACGAGTTATTTGGTTAGGACGACATGGAAGGGGCTGGAAATTCGTGGGAAAAGCTTGAAAATAAACAAGCTGTACCGGCTGTACTTACGTTCAAAAACGTTGCAAAGTTCTGGAAGATCCGCTTCCTCCAGCCACTTCTTCACGGAAGGATCCATTAAACCAATAACCTCACAACGTACGCAACCAGTAGAATTTAACACAGTAATCGCTTGAGGCCTGAAGAAGGTGTAGTAGCCGTGAACCCGACCGAAATGGCTCGAAATCACTGCAAAATGCATCTGCTCCACACACGGAGCCCGGCCCCGAAGCTGGCCAGCTGGCCTAGTGGCCCTCTCGTGAGAGGTGGCCAGACAAGCGAGCTGGTATCGCCTGGAGCTAATGACCGATATCAGGATGCTCCATGAGAAAACTTCACACCTTCATGTCACCAGAACACTCCTTACATCGCGAAGCATGCCGATAATAAGTGCGCACCTAGAAAGGATGTGGTGGCTGCTGTCGTGTCTGTGTCTGCCACTCTCCGCAAGAGGGCGCCACTGCATACTAATGATCAACTAGGCCGTGACCGGCGCTGCTCCTAAGTTCAGATTAAACAGTTGCACAAGTAACTTGCCAATACTATCAGACCCAGATAATGTAGCGATCCATTATTTACGATCATAACGAGCAACGGTGTATAAGACCACAGGATCACGACACCACAGCCTCATGCACACTGCTGCGTTCACAATCAACAGGCCTCGCAGAGAGGCTACGACACGCGTGCCGGGAATGGTATGAAAAATCTCGATGAGCGTAGCCCTCCGAACGAGACCCAGAAGACCAAGAGTGCACTTTATCCAATGAGAAACATTTGTTAAATTAATTATGAACACGCCGCTGTGTTTCTTTTTCAAAATGAGATTTTTTGACACAGTTACATTGTAAATTTAAAAATATGGAAAAATAGATTTAAAGTCATTAAAAGGGAGCTCGTGGCGTATTTTCCGCAGAATAAGTGGAAAATTCGAAGAAAATTAGGGGAAATCTTGGAAATTAATTAAAAATTAATTAAGAATTTTGAATTAATTTATAATTAATTTTCTTGAAGTTCCTATAGCTTTTAGCCCTAGGGACCGTCACAACATTACACAGCACCGAGCACAATACTCGTTCTTCCACCTCTACGTAGTGATGTTTGAAGGAGGAAGGTAAAGAACGAGTAAAAATTATGACAAAATTTTGTTATTTTGTTTGCAGTGTAGAAGTGCTTATTGAAAAAATGTCAAAATGTTTCAAATGGTTTGGTTCTAGTTCAGGATATGCCAACATCAATATCAACTAAGAAAATTAGGTAGAGGAATGGATCAGAGCAAATTTGTAGAAAAATATGTGCGCAATGCTAGGGAATGTATTTTGGACCATTTT
>NW_026267539.1:17300-18876 GCF_000697945.3 Frankliniella occidentalis | reverse complement strand
ACGTCGCCGCCGACGTCCCCTTGCCGGCTCTCCTCTTCGCTCTCGACCGCGAGGGGCGGAGCACGGGCCGGTTCGAGGTCGACGATCGGCCCCTCTACGCCAAGGAGGGGCATGTCTCTATCGTCGGGGACGAGTCTGCCGCCCTCCGGCTGCAGGAGTACGGCGTCCCATTCGACGCACGGGGGGCCTTACCCGTGCGTCTCTGCTTCCAGAACGGTCTCCGGGTGGGATCGCAGGACAGGCCCGCGTTGCACGTGGGCGTCCAGGTGACGCTCCCAACGCCTCCAGCCCTCCCCGACCCGCCCACAGCATCACCACCACCGGTTGCCCCGGCCGCCCCAGGCGCGGCTCGGAAGCGACGGCGCCGGCGCCGGCGGACCAGTGCACCCCGGCCCCCCGTCCAGTGCTACCGGTGCCAATCGTGGTCCCATGTCTCCACAGAGTGCTCGGCTCCGCAAGAAGTGTGCCGTCTCTGTGGCCAGGATCACAGAGCTGCGCTTTGCCCGACCAGGTCGGCTCCGCGCTGCTCGAACTGCGAAGGCCCGCACCCCGCATCGTCGAGACGGTGTCCTCAGCGCCCGCGCCCACCTCCGCGGGCTCAGACACCGCGGGCCCCAAGCAGCCAGCGGGACGCTCTCCACGGCCACGGGCGTCTCTGCTGCACGATCTAGCCGCCGTGCTCCGTCTTCTGACGGTCGGCCCGGCGCCTACACCGGGCCCACTTCGGCCGCCCAAACCTCCGCGCCCTCGCGGCGGGTCCACGCCCCCTGACGGGGGTGCAGCCCGCCACCTTTCGACGGCTCCCTCCTAAAGAATACGAAAGAATACGATACGTCTCTAAAAGATACGTTATGTGGAGTACGCGTCTAAAAGATACTATCTGTTTTGAGCTTTCTTGCAGCACATTTTTGGCAGTCGTTTAGGATCAAAACGGGGTTGAAATATGGTGCATCAATGGTTTCAGATGACAGTTCGAGTCCCCATCTGCATAGTTCAGCCATTGGAACAATTGGTTTGAACTTCTAACAGATGTGGATCGCCTCCCAAAACTGACCTCCTGATAACCTCAAAACTAGTAGTATCTTTTAGAGACGTACTGAACATAACGTATCTTTTAGAGACGTACCGTACATAACGTATCTTTTAGAGACGTACCGTACATAACGTATTCTTTAGGAGGGAGTCGTCGCTTGAACCCCTCGACTTGAGTTTGGCCGCGGCGCGCTCGCGCCCGGCCGCCCCGCCTAGCGCGGGTTCGCTCGTGCTTCGCGCGCGAGCACCATTCAACGTTGCCCCCGAGAACAAGTTCGCCCCTGGGCCGCACAGGCCCCACTTCTCCCCCGGGCCGAAATAGGTTGCTACCTAATGGGCCTTCTGACAACCGGGCAAACAGCCCGCGCTGCTAAGAGTCTCTCTCTCTCTTTCTCTCTCTCTCTCTCTCTCTCTCTCTCTCTCACTCCTCCTCTCGGTTTTGCCCATCCCTCTCACTCCCCCCCCCCTTTCCTCTGCCCGGCGACCTTGACCTACTGCCCAGGCCCCCTCCTCCCCCTTCTCTGTACTGTGTTGTACAGGCCGT
>NW_026267539.1:2117-13445 GCF_000697945.3 Frankliniella occidentalis | reverse complement strand
CATGAAACAGCCAAGCTGACCCCATGGTCAGTAGAAGGGGAGTTAATGGTCACCCCCAGGATCAAATTACTTTAAAAGGATTACTGTAAGGTAGAACATGCCTCCCGAGGTCACCATGCTGACCAAAATGGAGCGCAAGAGCATCAAACATAGTCCAAATTTAGGTCATTTTTGACTGCTGTAACTCATATTGCCCCCCTTATAAGTTCGAATTCTGACAGATTGTTCTGTAAAAATCATCGTTTTAGTGATACTAGATAATCTAGGGACCCTTAAGCCCAAAAGAGGGTGTGGTTCGACCCGTAATTTGTGGTTTAAGTATTACTCCCTTTACAATTCTGTGACATGAAGCCTTTTTTAAGATTTAATAGACCATTTTGTCTTTTTCACGTTGTTTTCGTCAAGAAATGCCCAATAGCGCCGAAACGGTACAAGATAGAGCAAAACGGACGACATTTTCGGCCTCGGGATTCTCTTTTGCTGAGTTACCACTTAGGAGCCAATAAAAAATATTTCAAGGAAAGAAATATTTTGCAACCTGTGGTTTTTGATCTTTTTAGAAGTCAATTTCTGAGCTAGAATGCTCATCTTCGAACTCGATCTGTCTTTTTTTGATGCAAAACGACCCTGAAATTCCCAGATCGCTCTCTCAAATCTTTCCCGAGTTATTGTGCGAACAGACAGAGAGACAGACAAACAAAGAGACAAACAAACAGAATGAAGCTTTCTCGGTCAGTGGAGTAATAAGCTTCGCTTATCGCTCAGCCAACAATATCTTACCCAGGCGCTGTCGTCTATTGGTACTGGAGCAGTCATATTTCCGCTAAGGAGTTGCAATTCTTTCGGTTTCTGTGGATTGAAGTGTGTAACTCGCATATTCCATGACCATTTACCCTGCTCCTTCGCGCACTGGTAGAACCTATCGGCGTAAGATATGAATGGGCCCTGAAAAGTAGAAATTTTTACTGCACAAATTTTGAAATTAGACAATTTTGAAAATGTCTGGAATGAAATCAAATGAAAAATCTGTTGAATACATTTAGAAAAAAAACCATTTATTGGGAGTCAAGATTTTACGGGTCAAATTGTTCCGCAAGTTGTCTATCAAAAACACATCGATTTGAAAACTAAAATGCCCATAACTTTTGAACCGTTTGACCCGCAGGTGGGGGGGGGGGGGAATTTAGGGGAAAATTATTTTTAAAAAAAAACAACATTTGTCTAAGGCTTGATATTTTTTAAATTTTTGGTTTAGAATATAGCAATTTTACCCAAGTCTTATCTTAAGGTAAGGCTCCACTGAAATGAGATTTACCTACAATTCTAAATGAGTGTGTACCATCTTTTGGTATGTTTAAGAGGGTTAAAAAAAAACTTTTTTTGACATGTAGCTCAAACTGTTCCTAAGTTATAGCAATTTTTTGTTAAAAATGGCCCTACTTTGAATAACTCCTTGCGCAACAAATCATGCCGCAGAGACCCAATAGAGCCCCGCAAAAAGCGAGCTACGCCAGCAACGCTCCGGACGCCGGTTGACGCGAACAGACGATAGCTCGCCAGCGGACGCCAGCAGATCACATCCGAAGAGTACCCGAACGTTCGCCAAACAGCTCGGCACCGACTAGCACCGACGATCGGCTGGTCGTAGCTTCGATTCCCGCTATCGCACAATTTTTTGGCACCAAAATTTGAGTGAGAAATTGCATTTGGGCCTCCAAATCACATTCTCACCATAATATTTTGAGTTTGGTATTCTGAAAGACGAGAAAATTAAATGTTTCTGGCGGGAGTCGAAGCTCCGCCGCAGCCGCCCGCCGCCAGCTCGCGAGCTAGCGCGAGACGAGACGAGCTATGCAGTCGCGAGACGAGACGAGCTAAATCTACCCGTCGCAACCCGGCATTGGCGTTAGCTCGCGTAGCTCGCTCTTTGCGGGGCTCTAAGACCCAACCCTTAAAAGTTATATTCTTTGACCCATTCCTCAGGTCTGACCAGTGTCATGTTGCCAGTTATGTGATTTAAAAACTCTCTGGAAATTTTTGAAGAGAGTTCTGTCACAAAAGCTGAAAATTGTGCTGTTTTTCGCCATTTTCAGGACCTCAATATAAAAACTACATAAATATTGTGAAAAAGCTTATTGGTCAGTTCTTTCTAACACTTGAAGGAAGTCACATACCACATTGCAGCCTTCTACGTAATAAACTGTTGCGCAAGGAATTTTTCAAATTTTCAAAAAACTTGTTTCGAGAAAAACAAGTTTAAAGTTTCTATAGTTGTTTTTAGTGCCTGCTAGGAAAGTTGAGGTCAAAAGAACAAACAAAACCGATTCCGTATAACCTTTAGGTTATATTTTACAACAGTTCGCAGTATGTCATGCATTTAAAACAGTTTAAACCAAATAGAGACTGCGATAGTACAATTTGTGTAAGAAATGACCCGGGTCAATTCGAAAAAAAAAAATCAAATTCTGTAGAAAAATGCGGCTTACAAAATTTTCATGGGTAAAAACGGACCAGCCTCGTATAGAGGAAGATCCAAAGATGGTTTTTCCGTCAAAAAATCATTTTTGATTTTTTGACTATATTGCGCGTTTTTTTTTCAGTGAAGCCTTACCTTAAGCGCTTGAGGGTGTTCCTCTCACAAGAGTGGCCTAAAAATAAATATGTTAATTTTAGAAAATATGTGATGGTCTCTTAAGGGGTGAATTGTGAAAGAAGAGCCCTCTGGGCTAAAATGTCACCCGTGTGGCTTTCACTGTTTACGTGCCTATACTTAGCCTACTTAGCCTATGCTAGCAAACGTGCAAGCGCATTTTCTTAGGCGAAGAATAAGCTTCCCTGGGTGAAGATTGTCAGATTTTCAGAACCTACCGCAAAGCTTCTGATAGCTTTTCCATCGGTGCCTTCTTGGTTCACGATTGCAACAAACATGAACAACGTTGCAGTATTGAGCAGTGTCGCGCTCACAACTAAGACAGAATCGTGTACGTAAAAGGAACGAAAACAAATTAATGTCACACAGTGAATAAGAATCAATGACTTCGACCCTCCCTACGCACAAGCGGCTATCTTTTCTGAGCGTGGCCGACAAACGGCTTTCTGCTTTTCATTGAGGTAAGGGTTGTCCAGATTTATATTGAATACAGGGTGGCCACGCAATCGGGGATTTCAAATTCCTTGACTTTTCCCTGGCGTTTTCCTGACTTTTTTTCATAATTCTCAGACTTTTGGAACTACTTTTGAAGGAACGTGCCAACGCTGAAAAAGTACTTTTCGAGTCCCAAAAAATCAAAAGTGCCGCCAAGATCTTGAGCACATCACCTTGGAACAAAATCCAGTCATTTTCCCTGACAAACGTTCAATTTCCCTGACTCTTACATGACCAATATTTTCCCCTGACTTTTCGCTTACCTCCCTGACTTCCAGGTTGCGTGGCTGCCGTGCACTTTGAAAAATATCGTCGTAAATTTACAAAAAATTTGTAAACTCCAATTGTAATTTAAGTTCTAAATTTACGACAGCTCATTTCTTACTCGCTAAGTGATTTGAAGTCGCTACATACCACATGTATTTTTACGATTACAAATTGTAATTTTACAACTTGCGTCAAGGAAAGTTTTCCTGTAAACCTACTTCTTTTTTCACCGTGTGGAATAACTCCCGAAGCGGGAGACATAAAATTACCGGTTAAGAAATTTCCTGCTTTGACAACCTCAAAGAAAAATTGTTTCAACGTGTTACATAACCTCTACCGCGAGATATTAAAACCCAAAGTCGCGAGGTGGGGAAAGCAGTTAGCCGTTTGTCTGCCCAGCTCAGAAAGATAGCCATTTGTCAACCACCTCAATAAATATAGCCATGTCTACTGTACGTCGAGGGGGTGATCAGTCATGCGAAATGTGTACAATGATTTTACGGAAAGTGACTTTTTTTTGACTTTTTTGTGACTTTTTTGTGACTTTTTTGTGACTTTTTTGTGACTTTTTGTGACTTTTTTGTGACTTTTTTTGGGGGTTGTACACTGATTTTTCGAGGTGATCCCCCCCTCGCTGTACGTAGTGAGGGTCAACTTTCACTTAATGAATGAGGCATTCAGTTATTCCGGTGAAGCCTGATTGCAAATGCTGAGAACGAACCCGCTTTGTTTTTCTTGCAGCTTTACCGGTATTGAGTTTTCATACAAACTAAATCAGGTTGCACTATTTTTGTGCTTGAAAAGTTACATTCTTACGCATATCTAAACCAACTGGAATTCCAGTTGTTTTGCTTGGTAGTGTACACGCTCTAACCTATTTAGGCACCCCTCGCTGCTATCTGAGAGTATACGCAATTAAATGTCCGACTCGTCACTTTTGTCTTCGCCGTTAGAGTGAGTTAGGCGGTTCCTACACCTTGAGTGCGTTTTTTTTTTTTTTTTTTTTTCGAAATTGGCAAGTTTTCTGAAAATCACATGAATGTTTTCGGTTGTGTGCGATTTATGAACGAAGTAAATTTGAACTATCGATATGCAATTACAATTTGGCGGGATGGGACGGTACTTATGCTTGCTTTTGTAATAACGATCAGCCCGTGAATCAGAGAACAATCTCGCAAGCAGCACAACCTTCTGCAAGAATTTATGTTTTTATCTCTAAATTCTATACGTGCCCAGAGAAGCCCCGAGAAGTCTACGCATGTTGATCACAGTGGGAGTGTCCTCTATGCATTGGCATTCGACAGGCTCGTGGCATTTCTTCTTTGTGATTCGGTTGGCGTGCAGTCGCTACCGTTTGCGTGAAGCTTGATTGGCAGCGGAAAAAGCTTCGACTGGCCAGTGCATCCTGGACTCGGCGATATGATTCTAGCAGAAGAGGCATTGTCACGCACCAAATCGTGAAGAGGTACAAGCTGGACAGGTAGTGACGACTTTGGAAAGGATCGCAAGTGACCACCCCGAGCTGCCGCTGACCCAAATACTCCGCACAGAACTACCAAAATGTTCGGAGATCTCTTATCACTATCGGAGTTGCGAGAAATTCCTGACAGGTATCTACTATCTTTACATCGCTTATTGCCTTCTTGGAATTATATGTGTACGATATTAGGATACTTTTCCCTCTTTCTTTTAGACATCAATCTACCCTAGGCGGAGTACAGTTTGTTCTTTACGACTCGTTCAAAGAAGACGATGGTGACGAAAATAATCGAGTGATTGTCTTCAGCACGAGAAGAAATATTAAAATCCTCTTTAAATACATCATGTGGTTTCTCGATGGAACATTCGAAACTGCACCCCATATTTTTACCCAAATTTTCACTATCTTGGGTTTGGTGGTGCGCTCAGCAGCATTTACAGGAGATCCATACACTGCCGTGGCGCTGTCGCTGGTCTACGCCCTGCTCCCGTCCAAGACCGAGGCCCACTACACCCTGGTCCTGCATTAAATATTTGAAAAATAAATGTATTTTTTTGTTGTTGATTTTTTAAAACAATATTTGAATCTTTCTATCACGTAGATGCTTATTCCAACTCACAAGTTCCAGCCTACTCCCCATCCCTACTTACATTTCTCCTTATTTTTCAAAAGTGAGAAAAGAGACTTTTTGCCCCACGGATGGGGCCACTTAGGACGCTCAGCATACACCAAATGTAACATGCCACATGCAAAAAAAGTTTCATTGAATCCGGGGCCATTTTTTTGCCATGAACTGTCTGGCGAGAAGACTTCACCGCCATTTCAAACCCCAGAACCAGAGCCCCTTCCAGTACCGCGTGTCACCACCCCAATGTCACATGACTGCATGGCGGGACTGACTAACCTTCTGCTAAGCAGGTGCTACATGCACAAAACCAAAAACAAAGTGCCCTAGCAAGCACAAAACAAATTCCGTAAAGAACGAGCAGATTAATTATATAGCAAATTCATTTGGTACACCTTGCAACTTGTTTTCGCCCCGAGTAAAACTGCGGAGCACCAGGCCGTCAGTAGATCGTCCCTTTCTGGTCAGCGCGCTCCAACGACGTACTACCGAAGGAGTGTCCAGTTCACACTAACAGATTTGTAGATTTTATTTGTACAAAGTTGCGCATACATTCCATTCGCACAGATTTGTGCTAAGAAGTGCATGTTTTTATGCATACGTATGCACAAATTCGTACATATTTGCGCACAAATTCGTGCGAATCGAAATGTATGCGCAACTTTGTGCAAAAGTTTGCACAAAAAACTACAAATACATTAAGCGTGTTGGCGGCGTGTCAGTAACGAGATGGTGACGAGATAGTGACGCCAGAGAAGTCACCAAGTCGTCGCTCACTCATCTCATTCTCGTCACACTATTATTTTCATTACGTTAGTCGCAGCTTGGCCACTCTGTCGCCGCCAACTGGTGACCCTCTCGTCACATCTTCGTCAGCGCCGAAAGACGACGAAGAAAAGCAGCGCCGGCCGGTGGGATTCGAACCCGTTTCCTGCGGCTCGCCACTCGCCACACTCCAAGCCACTCGGCCACTCACATCTCTATACATCCCGAGTGGAACTGCGGATCGAGAGGCCGTCACATCCTCGTCTCCTCGCGGTGAGCACAGCGCGTCAACTTGCTAGCGACCCGGCCATAGAGCCCCGCAAAGAGCGAGCTACGCGAGCAACGCTCCGGACGCCGGTTGACGCGAACAGACGATAGCTCGCCAGCGGACGCCAGCAGATCACATCCGAAGAGTACCCGAACGTTCGCCAAACAGCTCGGCACCGACTAGCACCGACGATCGGCTGGTCGTAGCTTCGATTCCCGCTATCGCACAATTTTTTGGCACCAAAATTTGAGTGAGAAATTGCATTTGGGCCTCCAAATCACATTCTCACCATAATATTTTGAGTTTGGTATTCTGAAAGACGAGAAAATTAAATGTTTCTGGCGGGAGTCGAAGCTCCGCCGCAGCCGCCCGCCGCCAGCTCGCGAGCTAGCGCGAGACGAGACGAGCTATGCAGTCGCGCCAGCTCGCGAGCTAGCGCGAGACGAGACGAGCTAAATCTACCCGTCGCAACCCGGCATTGGCGTTAGCTCGCGTAGCTCGCTCTTTGCGGGGCTCTATAATACCCGCTGGTCCGCGTGTGCCAGATCTAGGAGGCTTAGGACCTCCGCGAAGACGGCGGCCTCCCAGTTGCGCCCCTGGTCACTGTGCAGGATGGAGAAGGCGCCATACCGCGACACGATGTTGTCGACGATGGCGCGTGCGCAGGTCTCCGCGTCCGCTCCATTGATGACCATTACTTCCGGCCACATGGTGAAGTTTTTCACCGCTACGATGGTGTGTGTACCATCGCCGGTTGCTCGCGCGAGCGGCTGCGGCGTACTGCGGGGAGGCCGTCGGTGCGGGGGAGTACCTTGCAATGTCTAATGTCTATGGCCCACCTTCCCATGAGGCTGTTGTTGTTGTGTATGCGCATGGGCCCGGGCGCACGGTGGTGGTGCGTGCCCGATTCACGGGCGCACTCCTCGCAGCTGGCGATGACGTCACGCACGTCCTGGTACGCCTGGGGCCAGTAGAAGCGCTCGCGCAGCTTGGCCAGGGTGCGGGCCACTTTGAAGTGCGAGCCCGTCCCTGGTAGCCCGTGGTACTTGCGCACCGCGTCGTCTACACGGGGGCGGGGCAGGACCAGCTGGAGGTGGTCGCGGTGTGCTTCTCCGGACGGGTGGGCCCAGCGGCGGTCCAGGACTCCGCCGCACAGCCGGAGCGAGTCCCATTGGAGCCAGAGCGTGCGTCCCGCCGGGCTGTATAGAGGTCCTGACAACTTATCTTGACCGAAGAATTTCAGTCCGCGCCAGAAGTGCAGCCCTACCCGAGCCGAGCTGCAGCCCATGTGGCCCGGGCTGGTCTCGGGGGCGGCCTTTTATTGGCCTGGGTAGGGTCGGTGCGATTCCTGAGCGGCCTGTATTTCTTTTGTTCTCCGGGTGCGAGCTCGGAGGCCTCTTCGGTCAAGATAAGTTGTCACGACCTCTAGTACTAGCGGCACAACGCCGATATCAAAAATAACCTGCAAATTGTGATACCAGCAAGCCACTTTGCACACTTGTTCTTAACACCCAAATGCATTTCGGCCCTAATTTCAGAAAAATGTGTGTTAAATCTTGTACAGAATGATCAAATATCCGCCGGAAAAAATTTATTTTGCCATTTTCGAGTTCAGCGAGTCTAATTTAGTCGGACTCGACCCTTTGATCGCGTCTGTAGCTCAAAATTCGCAAAACCGGTATTATGGGGTATCTTTCTCACGGTGCCCAATGGTACCCCACGGGTCAGACAGCGTGAGATAAGTACCCAGGCGTCATTTTCATCATTCCTACCGGTTTGTACCCCTCCAAAACCCAAGAATCGATACCCATCATGCCGAGAACCGTTAAAAGTCATTTAGGCCAAAAATTGACCAAAATGGCCCACAATATGGCCAAATATTGACCGAAAAGATTTTATTTTGCCATTTTTGAGTTCGGCGGGTCTGATTTAGCCGAAATCGACTCTTAGACCGCGCCCATAGCTTTATTTTAACGTCTTTCAATTTTAGGGGTAATTTTAACACCACCCCCCAAAAAAACACCCCCGCAGCATATTTCAGATAGGTACGGCGGGCCAAATCGACCATTTGGGTGTTAAGAACACGTGTGCAAAGTGGCTTGCTGATATCACAATTTGCAGGTTATTTTTGTGTGCCGCTAGTACTAGTAGGCCGCCGCGTCGTCGGGCGAGGGGCTCTTTAGCGAGCAGGGCCGATGGAGGGGTCGGCGAGCTGGTCTCGTCGCAGGGTCTCCGGCTGCCACTGCATGTCTTATTTGTTCTCTAATTATATGATATCTGAGAGAAGTTTTTGGGTGGGGATTTCACCGAATTGGTCGCTGGACTCTCCCAGTGCATAATCATTACGGATGTGTTTTTAGCCCGCCCTGCTTCTGCTTTGAAAAAGCTATCCAGCGGGCTTATGCAAACGACTTCGTGTCTGTCTCTGTGTCTGTCTGTCTGTTCCACTAGAAGGAGATGTGCTAGAGACATAAAATTTTCAGGGTATTTTAAGGTCCACTCCTAGAGAACGAAACGCCTTCGGCAAATCCTGGCAACCACGCCTAATGGTGTGAATGAGGGTATCCAAGGTTCAAAAATTCTTCCAAAAAGTTTTTAATGTGCTAAGCGGTAACTCGTCAAAGAAGCGCTTTCTAGGCGAAAATTTCGTCCGTTTCGCTCTATTTCCAACCGTTTAGGCGCTAGCTGGTCTTTTTTGGCGAAAATAAGCTAAAAATTGCCATAGTGAACAATAAGTTGTAGAAAAAGGCCTAAAAACCGCAAAATAGGAAAGAAACTCTCCCCCCACCCCCAAAAAACGTTTTCTAAGCAGAAGGGTGGGTTGCAGTCGCGGTGCTTCACCGTTACATCCCTTTCTCGTGTGTACGGGGCAAAGTCAACGACGACGGGTTCAAGCGGGCCGAATGCCCGCTACATCACTGATCGTGTTCTTCAGCAAATCACGTGACAGAAATGGTCGGGCCGCAGGCCCGACCATCGCCGCCGGCAGGCCAAGCAGGCCCGGCCCCTGCCGAACGGAGTTGCCGGCGGAGCGAAGCTTTCCAAGGAGAGAAGGAAAATCGATCACAAAAAGCTCGCTGGCATGAGTTTTAGCTTTTTATCAGACAAGTCTCTGGACATGCATTTTGATTCAACACCTGTGTCAAGTGTTGCCCAATTGATCGAACCCAATGGAACCTCACGTTCTCCAGGATCACTTCGCATTACGATGACCTCTAGCTCTGACAGTGCCCTGGAACGATCCTCCTTTAGTGATCCTCCCACTGCTGGTTCGAAACTTAATGATAGTAGTGACTCGAGTCCTTCTCCACATCCAAAGAAAGGTTAGGAATAGTTTCCTTTTCATTTCATTGTTTTCATTATTTATAAATCTTTATTTTCTGACAAATTTACATTTTTATCATTTCAGTTTCCAGACCCAATGCACGACGGCCGCGGTACGAAAAACTAGTATTCCAAGGAGAGTACTTCAAATGCAAGAAGAATGACGATGGGGTAAGTAGCTTGCTTTTCTATTCTGCATGTATCCTTATTGTTGTGTACCCGTCTGCTATCTCTTCTATTTTCTTATTTTCTATATTCTTCTTTCTATTTTGACCGTAGTGGTCCATAACCACGATTCCTACTTTTCACCATGTTGTAATACTACAACAAAACCGTTGGAATGCTTGATGGTAGCAAGATATATCGTTACAGAACGAACAAGTTTGTGTTATAACAAACTTATGGTGCTGGTAGACGTAAATGAACACTGTTTTGAAATTAAAAATGGATTCAGAAAATTTTGTGAATGTTGTTGGATTGAAACATGTTTTGTTTTTTATCAACATTTGTTGCTATCAAACTTTGCATCAAATGTGTTCTAAATTTACAACAATTTCTTAACAGTGTACCATTATTGCTGCGGGCAATAACAGTACAGTTGGAATGTACAGTTTAGTTTATTCCCAATCAACTATTTTAAATGACAGGTTTAAAACCCAAAGTAAAAAAATATTGCCATAAAATACACGGTGGCCCACGCACCCCGGAGCAGTAGTCGGATAGGCAGACCCGCAACAGCACGCTCTCGGGCGAGGGCCGGTCCCGGAGCCGGCTGGGAGACTCGCACTCGCTCGCACACTGTCTGCATCTCGTTCTACGGCCGGGGGAGAGGCGGGGCAGTCCCCCCACCGCTGTGCACTGCGCAGAGATTGTCTTCTGCTGCGGCGCGTTTGCTGTCCGGGGCCGGGGCCACTGTACTAACTAGTGGACTGCTCTGCGTACCTCTCACAGGAGGACCACTACACTGTACACTCGAGGCAGCGCCTGGTCACGTGGTCACAGTCGACAGTGGAGAGCAGACGACACTAGCCTTCCCAGCGAAAGAAAAGTGAATCTTTCCTTGTCGCTCTCGAGGCTTTTCCGTAAGGTGCGAGAGAGAGGGTACCCTATTCTTTCGCTGGGAACACTAACGACAAAACAGTAATTTCGATTAGTTTTGAACTATTCTCGAGTCATTATCAGTAATAGTATATTGAAAAATGCTCCCTCAGAATAAGAACAGCCGGGCCGGGATAGTAATTTACGTCAAGTTGTAGTATAGAATGATGCTTCCTCCGAACGTGTTTGGTACAAGCCCTTAGCAAAGACTTGGTGACGAACCGCTCAAACAGACAACACAAACAGCAGGTTTCTGAACAGATGACGCTTTGCTTTGCGGGAAACGCTTTGCAAATGTAAGCCCAAAATGAGGGGCGTGCCGGGGCATTTCTTTTTCGTTTGGTGGGGGTGGGGGG
>NW_026267539.1:0-1677 GCF_000697945.3 Frankliniella occidentalis | reverse complement strand
TGGTGTGAATTAAGTTTGCGTGAACGCGGTTATTGTCTTTTTCTTTTAAAGATAAACGATACGCGCTGGTGTGGATCAAGATGTCGATGCGGTACGTAAACCTGGGAATAGTTGACACAGAAAATCGCCCACATTTGCGCGATATATGATTCTACCGGTACGGCGAAAACCCGCCGCGCCAAAAAAAAGCAACACATTTTTAGGAATGTATCATTCGATATGCGAATTGGTCTGATTTCTCCTGTAAGTGACACACTATTTCATGAAGACATTCCGTTCTGAAGTTAATTCACGCGTTAAAATATGTTATGTATGTGTGCGGTGTACCGTGGAGGTTAGCACATGAGTAGTATGAATGGGACAATGTCCCGGTCCGCCATTGCTATGGGACAATGTCCCGGTCGCCATCTTGGGGGCCTCTAACATAACCTAACCTAATTTTGGGGGTGTCTTGGAGGGGCCTAACCCCGTACCTAATTTTGGGGGTGTGTCTTGGGGGTGCCTAACCCCGTACCTAATTTTGAGGGTGTCTTGGGGGTGCCTAACATAACCTAACCTATTTTTAACGGTGTCTTGGAGGGGCTTAACTCATACCTAAGTTCGGGGTGCTAACCCACCCCTAAAATATCGAGGATCGCCGAAGGGGTGCAAACCCAACCCCTCAAAAAATCGAGGATCGATGGAAGGGCGCAAGTCAAGGGTGGTAACATAACCTAACGAGGATCACTGAGACGTCACGACGCGTATGGGTGACACAAAACCGTGATGCAACACACACATAAGCAAGATGTCAGGATGGCCGAGTGGTTAAGGCGGTAGACTTCTCGTCTGCTTCCCAGAATGGGATCGTGGGTTCGAATCCCACTCTTGACATTTTTTTTTTTATCAGCATTTCCATGCGCGCCCAGGAGGCATGCTGACACGCTCGTTAGAATTTTTTTTGCGGTAAATCCTTCCCCCTTAAGAGGCCTATGCAAAACCGTATATTTTAAATGAAGATGAATCACAAGGTAAGTGTGTCTTAATTTTTTTGTGCTTTTTGTCTTTTTATTGTTTTTTTGTTTGATTTTTGGTTTTTATTGTGTTTTTTTCAGACCATCTCAAACTCGTACCACAGACCAATACGCCTTGCATTAAGGCATGCGCATGAGCCATTGGGAAAGACGCTATTCTCAGGGCCATGATAGGGGACAAACATTTTTGGCAGTTTGTCAAGCTTGGGACAGCCTAGTTTTTCAATGTTAATAACAATGGCATGTGACAAAATGATGCTGAGGAGTGTTTTCTTCTCCTCGCCCTTCACATAAATGTAATCATAGTATGACGTCATCCGCCGCACCAGGTCGTGACACTCTTCAAACGGAATGTCACCGCAGTCCCACCTAAGACCGTGAATACGGTATGTAACATGTCTGTTGTGTTGTTGGATGTGTGGTGGGAGAAGGTCTGCACTGTGTGGTGGTTTGAATATCACCGTGCGGCTGATATCCCATGAGGAGTTGTACACCGCAAACTCTTTGATGATTGGTTTGCCGCCAGCATCGCGGAGCATCTGGATGTCACAGAACGCATGAGCCATGGTGAGGTGATAATGTCATGTGATTTGCAGAGCCACCTAACTAGTTTAGGGATGAATATCAGCCGCGAGAGCTAAGAACACCAGCGCCATCTAGCGGC
>NW_026267538.1:103068-103970 GCF_000697945.3 Frankliniella occidentalis | reverse complement strand
CTTTCATCGATGGTCAGTTTTAGCTTGTCTCCTAGATAGCTCATAATTTTATAAAGGTCTTCTTCCTTTTCTTCGGGTATTCCATTGATTACTAGGGTTTCTCGCCTACCATATTCTTCCATGTGTTCAACTTTGGCAGCACAGTTTTTGAGTTCCTTATGCAAATGGGTCATCTCTGACTCCATTCTAGATATTTTACTTTCTAGTTTCTCTATCTTGCTGCCTTGGCCATCCACTTGGAGTTCGATGGTTTGAACTTTCTTCGTCACAGTTGCCATATCTTCTTTGATTGATTCCAGGATTTCAAATTTGTTATCAATCTTCTCATTGAGAGTAGACATCTGGACATTTACTTTTTTGATCTCCTCCATGATAGTTGACAGTTCGATACCGCCCATTTTGCTGTCACCGGCTTGGTGGGACTTAACCTCACTTTCGTGCGACGGCTGGCATCTATCACAAGTGAAATCGGTTGATTTGGCACTATTTGTATTGGATTTGTTAGCGCTCGCACATCCCTTGTGGAAACTGGCACTGCAAATCTTGCAAACTACTGGGGCACTTCTCCCATCAAAAACTTTAAGACAACTCTTGCAGCGACCGTCCATGCTCGTTCACCGCCTTATTAATTTTAGTTTTCTTTTATTTGGTACTTTCTTGAAGGTTCTGTTTTGAAATATCTTCATGTTTTTTTTGGTCAATTCTCCTTTTGCTAAGTTGTTTAAAGCTACTTGAAACTTTGTTTCATTTTGTCTCATTATTTCTTGCAGCCGGAATACTTTAAAGTGATTCCATAATTTTTTGTTAAAGAGTTCTGCATATTGATTTGATGTTTCCGGGTAGTAGAGAGCTGTTGCGCATACTGGTCTTAGTTGATTGAAATCTCCGACAGCTATAACTGA
>NW_026267538.1:80294-96383 GCF_000697945.3 Frankliniella occidentalis | reverse complement strand
CCCTTTTAGCCCTTTTGGGGTGGTTGCCAGGATTTGCCGTAGGCGTTTCGTTTTCTAGGAGTGAACCTCAAGATACCCTGAAAATTTGAAGTCTCAAGCACATCTCCTTCTACTGGAACAGACAGACAGACACACACACAGACAGACAGACACGAGGTCGTTTGCATAAGCCCGCTGGATAGCTTTTTCGAAGCAGAAGGGCGGGCTAAAAAATACAAGTGATCATGTTGCTGAGAAAAGTGGATCATTTGGAGATGGAGCACCTATCAATAGAAATACGCCTGAAAAAGAAAATAAAAGTGATCATGTTGAGGGAGGTGAGGTGGATCCCTAAGAGAAAATAGACGTCTCCCAGTCAACAAAGCAGCTCCCATTTACTTTCGGGAGGCATTGGGGATGATCCTATGGGAATCCCTCACAAGTACTACCGGGACGTCCCGAAAGTACATGCCACGGAGTTCTTTAGGACGTGCTTGGCAGCATGTCCTGATTCACATCCCGCCTAGGACCTACTTGGGAGGCACATCTGATTGGATGTACTGAGAAGTTACTCCTCAGGACATACCAACGGTGGAGCTCCGAAGGGATGTCCCACCGAGGTGCTACTTAGCATGTCCCCAGACAGGACATACCATCCAAGTACCTCCTTAGGTAGACCTGCCGATCTGCTGCTATGGATGTCCCACCGAGGTGCTACTTAGTACGTTCCCAGACAGGACATACCATCCAAGTACGTCCTCAGGTGGACCTGCCAATGTGCTGCTAGGGATGTCCCACCGAGGTGCTACTTATTACGTCCCCAGACAGGACATACCATCCAAGTACGTCCTTAGGTGGACCTGCCAATGTGCTGCTAGGGGCGCACCAGCGGGGTTCTACCCAGCATGTTTTAGCAAAGACATAACACGCGGGAGCTTCCACAGAATGTCCCGACGATACTGCCCCGAAGGGCACCCTTGAAAGGTTCTGCTTACTCTGTTCTCGAGCGAGTAGAATTTTATGTAGATACCAATTTCTGACGGCTTATTTAAGCAAAAGTGGTAATTAGGTGTATTGTTTTGCTAAATGAGAACAAAAGTTCACACTGAACTGAAACTGTGAAAGTTAGGATGTTTTTAAAATTTAAATAAGTTTAAAGTTGGAAGGGGAGTGGGAAACGAAATAAATAAACAAAATACAATTTTAAAAAATGTACAGTAAAATGTTAGTTGCAGTATTATAATTTGCGCCTACCCTAAGTCGGCGCGACCTCGTCGCAACCCAGTAACGACCCAGGGGAGGTCCCCATGTGGTCCCAGGGAGGTCTGGGCGGTGCACGGCACCCCGTGGCATGACATCCTGTTCCTCAAGCCGTCCTCCTATCTCGTCTCCGTGGCCCAGTGGGCAGCGTGGTCAGCCAGTAACCCTGAGGTCGCAGGTTCAACTCCCGGTAAAGTAAGGTATTTCATTACATCATTAACTGTTAATTACTTGAATATAACTGTAATGTGTGCAAGAATACCATAAATAGACTAAGGAGAAGAATCATTCAAGAGAAGAAAAAATATTTTAAGTTTATAAATATAATTTGGAAAATGTCCTATAATACTGTCTACCGGGAGTAGTAGCCGAGACCATTCTTGAAAGGTGGTTATCAGAAGCTCCCACGAGTGTCTCAATGGGAGGTGCTGGTGGGATGTCCCCATCACTTGCTCAGGGCCAGACTGGAGTCGCATTCGGTAGTACTGGGGGACCTCCCAGCTGGGACATCCCGCGTCCCAACTAGGTCGTACCCGGGATGTGTTTAGGACTAAGGCTTGTCGACTGGGATATTAGATGTTTAATAGACATCTACTGCTAGACGGCAATTTGTCTAATAGACGTCTTCGGTAGACGTCTATTAGACCGTCTTGATTGTCTCTATCGAGGCATCTTTTAGACGTCTATCAGTAGACGTCTATATTTAGATGCCTTTTAGATGACATCTAGATATTTATAATTTTTTTATAATGCAACCTTCAAATTCAAAAATAATTCTGTATTTTCTTCCTCTGGCGCTTTTCTTCTTTCTCTTTCGTTGATCGTTATCTCGATTGTAACTCATTGAATTGATTAATTCTTCCTATTTTACCTTACCTTGGCCGGTTTCGAACCTCGGAACTGCGGATTGGTAACCCTCGACGCTGACCACTACGCCACGAGTTGCCTCCTACGTGAGGTCAGTCTGGTTCCGGTAGCATTCGTCTTTCCAGACTCGGGACTCTTTCCCTTCTGATTTAGAGTGGCCAAGAGACCTACCGTTGGTATTACGTTTAAAGTCTGCAGGTGTTTTTTACAAGCGAGCGCTTCGGTACAATTATCTCAAGGTGATCAAAAATTTCATACCCTGCTGCGTTAAAAATCCTAAAGCTTGAACGTCTAAGGTCATAGATGGGTTAGATTGGAGTTAGATCGTCTCGGCACGTCTAAACGTCGTCTATCGCTAGACGTCTAAGGTTGTTGATGGGATGGATGAGAGTAAGATCATCTCGACACGTCTACACTGTGTCTAGTGCTAGACGTCTAAGGTCGTAGATAGAGAAGATAGGGAATAGATCATCTAGACACGTCTACACTTTGTCTAGCGCTAGACGTCTAAGTACATAAACAGGTTAGACAATAAATAGATCGTCTCGGGTCGTCTGTTTCTCGACGAAACCTAGTCGTAGATGTGAAAAGATGTCTACTAGACCTCTTTTGGTCATCTACGTCTAGTCGTCTAAAAACTTAGACCAGCTAGACGGGCACGGGCATTAGACGATCTATCGAAATCTATAGACGTCTATTTTCTCTTAGGGATTATTAGGAAGTGGAACACCAAAAAATAAAAACATACCTTTTAGTTATGAGGTCAAGAAACGCAATCTGCAGCATGAACACCACAATGACTCTTCTTCAGGAAAGAAAGTTTTGTTTATTAATAAATCTTGTTGAGCAGGTTTGAATCTTGTCCTCTTACAGCTGACAATATTTCTTTTATTAGTAGCACAAGCCCTGAAAAGGAAAAAGGCAAATCCAGTAAATTATTGAGTATGACAGCAGACAGCAGTGCTTCTTCTTTCTTTGCTCATCCCAACAGTGATACTCCGGTTTCCTTCAATGAGTAAGTATTTATTTTTTACTTTTAGCACAAATAATTAAAATGTGTATCTTTTTCTTTCAGATTATGTATGCTGAATGTACTGAGCAGCATGAAGAAGCTTTAAAGACGCTGAGTAGTAGGGGTCACTCATATTATAACAAGCACTTGGAGGTTGATCATTTGCCTTTAGAAAGGAATGGGTGAAAATGTTTAGTCATGATATAATTAGCGGAGGACATAAGACAAATAATCTACCTGAAGCAAGGATAAAAATGTCCCGCCCTCCAAAGTCGGCTCAGGGCGTAAATGGCCAAGACTTTCCGAAAAAGTGTCCCTCCATCTTTTGATATGTTGTTCCCCAGGTCCTAAAACGCATTTCAGGATTGTTAATCTTTGGTCTATTTTTTGGTCGTGTCTCGGGTGCCGCGCTCTGAGCCGTTTTCAGAGGGCTGCAGCCAAGGTTCAACATTCGTTAAAAGTAACGATTAAGTTAAACTTAACGATTAACATTTTCGACTAACTTTTAACTTAACGTTAACTTTTGCTGAAATGTAACTGTTAACGTTAACGATTAACTTTTTGGGACAAACGTTAAGTTACTTTTTCTTCAGAAAGCCCCCTTTTCTTCGAATCACCGTGAAAAGACGCATCAGATCGGCGTGTTTGGGGTGGCAATGAAAGTGGCAGGTCCTAGAGATGATTCGTTATGGAGTGGACGTATGTGTCAGGGGACTTATGCTTATGAGGCAGGGAAGGGTTAGGTAGGGGTGGTGGTGATAGTGGTCGCGTAACAGCTTACGTATAGGAGGTCCAAAAATTAGACAAGAATTTTAAAAAAAGATCAAACGATGAAGAAAAATGAAAATTGACTGTATTTTTGTGAAAACGTACGGTGAAAATTAGAGCTTTTAGATACCAAAATGTAACGAAAAAGTTGCGTTAACTTTCGTTAACTTTCGTTAACTTAACGTTAACTGAACAGTTACTTTTTCTGAAAAGTTAGCGTTTCAACTTAACCGTTAATATTTTTTGCCAATTTAACTTTAACTTAACGATTGAACTTTTTTGGTTAACTTTCCGAACCTTGGCTGCAGCTTCGTAACTTTGGTGGTACAAAATCCAGTGACCACGCTGGATGCTAGCTAGGCCGTCTGGGAAACCCTCAGGAAAATGAATTATCGTCTTGGTGACTTCTTCCATATGATCTATACAGCCCACCATATTTTCTGGACTAAGTTTCGAGTATCTCAGACATGTAATGTACATATCCTCATGTATACATCATGATTTTTCACACAATTTTATGGCTCTTTCTGCAGCCTTAATCGCTGAGCGAAGCTCAGTCAAAGTCGATGAGGGGTCAGGCGATGTCTCCGTCGCGAGTCTGTCTGTCTGTCTGTCTGTCACATTCCGTATCTCCTCAAAGTGTGCTGCACTGACAGTGAGAAGTGGGTTAGTCTAAGAATCGAGAATCAACGAGGGTTTTCTGTGTGCATTATTTCATGCATTGGTCAGCTTTGAAATATTCAATCGTTTGATTTGAATTCGCGCGCAGTTCGTTGGTATGTTGGCAGCACTGCACTCGAGTGGGTGAAAAGCGCCGGCGGCTCCGGCGCTCACTTCGCGACTTTGATACTCTCTCACAAGTGTTAAAATTGTCAGATCGTCAAACTGGGTGTGACATTTTTAGTTTTAGAGTTGCGGAACAGGACCTACGAAGTTTCGCGAGTGTCCAGTGAGAAGAAACGAAAGTGATATTTTGAATGGTTTACGTGTTTACTTACGTCAGTTGGAGGGGGGAAGGGGGTAGTGGTTCGGGAGAAATGTTAAAAGGTAACCATTGTTTCAAATTCATCTTGACAAAAGAAAACGAAAATATTTTATGCTCCAAGACAGTCGGAATCGAAATGGCAGAGTTATTGCCCCCCAAATTGACTATTTGGTCGTTTTTGCATACATTAACCCCTTTGGAGGCTAATAACTTTGCCATTTCGACTCTGATCGGCTTTGAGTAGAATACATTGTCTTTTGAATTCTGAAAAAGGAATCCGAGTCTTGTATTTCACTTTTAATTTTGTAATTTCTAAAAAAATCCTTATTTTCAATTTTGTTATTTAACAAAATTGAATGGTGTTTACTTGTAGAGTGATTGGAAGTCACTTAATCTTTCAACAGGACTTGTCAAGACAATTATTAAACACACAACTTCTTTTCACAATAGCCATGGACTCGCGAAGGACCCAACAATATTATAGCCAATATCGCAAACTCAGGTAGGATAGGCCTATCGAAATCAGAACAAAGTACAGTAGGCGCTCGCTATAGTTCCGCCTCGGGTTCAGAATTGGAGTGGGTGAGTGGGGTCGCCAGAGGCGGAACTATAGCGAGCGTCTTCCCCCACTCCTTCTCTACCGCTCTCGCTCACACTGCTGGCCGGCTGGCAGCCCGGGGGGAAGGTGGTTGGGAGGAGGAAGCGAGGGGGGCCGCTTCTCGCTTGGAGTGGGGGAACCAGGCCTGGCGGGGAGGGAGCGCCGGCGGAACTATAGAGAGCGGAACTATAGCGAGCCCTCACTGTATACCACTTTCATAAATTGATTAGTTTTGTCTTCAGTCACATTATTTTAATGATATCCAATAAAATGGTGGGAGCATTGAAATTGAACTCTTTGATACGATACATTATAGAACTTTCAATGAAATATACTTCAGCGACTCGTGATCCTTCAAATGCCTCAGAAAGATCTGATAAAAATGAACGAAAGAGCGACAAGTTAGTTATACTTGTCTTAGGACAGAAGTTAAAATGTACTTTGAAATTAAATTAAATATTAGGGTATTGCATTTCACAATTTCACTTCATCCAGAGGCAATCCAATAGAATTTCACCTTTACAAAATGAATGCAATTGAATGAAATGGGAGCATCATGCTTCATATGGCATCACACATAAGGGTAAATTAAGTAGGGGGAGGGCAGTGGGGATAGGAAGGGACAGTAGCAGATTATTAAATTAAAGAGAAATCAATCAGGGATAGTTCGTAAAATTGGTGTATGCGTGAATTTATAGTGAACTACCCCCCGAGGGACGCTGGGGGGGGGGGGGGGCACAGTAAGTTGCCTCAATGCACCTACAGGGATCCTGATCCCTTATACGGCTCACTATATAGACGGAATAGTAAAAAGGATCCCCCCCCCCCCAATCTCTTACGTTTAAAGAGCAGACGACCGGCTGCCTACCTACACAGCGGACCCTCATTCGGCATAGTTTTTTTCTATATTTTTTACGTCTTCTATAAATTTAATGCACTTCGCCCAGCTACCCCGTGCATAATGTTAACGCACGGGGCCCTACGTTAGTTCGACCATTTTGCCAGATGCACTAGTGTAACCACTGTACATTTCTTTGGCTTTGGTAAGGTTGTGCCTCGGGTTGTGCTCTGATCCAGCCTCCTCCCTTAACTGTGAAAAGGTCAGGGTGCAGTTGTCACAGCCCTTGGCAATCTTTTCCTGCCTAAAAGCAGTTAACCCTGCCATGAACGCCACAATATTACTATCCATTTCACGTGCCTGAGGCAGATATGAGTGGTCTACTTGGCTTGACAGAGGCAAAAGATTCAAATGCTACTTCTGAAAACTATTTTTTCTAAAGATCACTTCACATTCATAATTGGTCAGACTTCACCGTTGGCCGCTCACGGTTGGCCACCCTTTGCAACCAGAATTGATATAGTGAGGCAGCGAATGTAGAGTGTTATTACAAAAAGTAGGAAAATCCTAATTGCGCCTGTTACAAAAAGCTCCCTTAAAGAAGGCCCTTGCCATTGGAGTCACGATCAACGGTTTGCCGCCGTTTGCAACCAGGATTGATACTGTGAAGCGGCGTAAGCAGAGTTTTATTGCCAAATGTCATTAACTCCTTCTTGCGCTTATTTTAAAAAGCTCCCTTATAAAAGGGACTTGCTATTGGAGTGAATAATTGGCTGAGCGATTTGCGAAGCCTGTTACTCGAGTAATGATCAAAAAGTTTCCCGTCTGTCTGTCTGTGTGTATGCTTGTCTCTGCGCACGAACTCGAGAACGAATTGAGCTAGCGACCTGGGATTTTCAAGGTCGTTTTGTGTCATAAAAAGACAGATCGAGTTCGAAAAAGAGCATTCTAGCTCGAAAATTGGATCTAAAAATATCAAAAGCCACAGGTCCCCAGATTGACGTTTTTTTTTTTAATTTTTTTTTACTGTTTCCTAAGTGGTAACTCATCAAAGTAGAGCCCTTTGAGAGAAAATTTCGTCTATTTGGCTCTATCTTCAACCGTACAGGCACCAGAGAGAGTTTTCTACACTAAAATGACCGTAAAACATTTCTCTGTTTTTTCTCAGATATTTGTTGGTCTCCGGTAGGGTAACTCGTTAAAATAAAACCCCGAGGCGCAAAATTTGTCACTTTTGGGGTCGAAGGCCTATTTACGACTTTGGCCCGACTCGGGTGTCAGCGCTGCAGGTCTAGGTAGATGTATGCCAGGCGCGTCGCAGCGTAACAGTGTTTTGTGAGATATCGCGAAGCCTGTTACGCGATACGTGGTGTGGCGTGCATTTACTTAGTAATGTTTCGCCAACGTTTGCAACTAGGATTATTACTGTAAAGCAGCGTAATCGTAACCCGTTCGTCTTTTGTGACGCCCGCGAGAGGTCTTGTCGCCGCGCTCGCCCGGGTTGGCGTCGAAAGGGTCGGCGTCGGCCGCAGTCTGGAGTGATGTGGGTGACCAGTGGACTCCTACTTCACCCCACTACCCCCAGCGGCCTGGTGAGTGCTCCAGACTTCCTCAGACTACTGCGCGCGCGCGCGTTGACTCGTTGAGTGTGGGCTGAATCGAATACAGATTGTCCTGGTTATAAAGTTGTGGTACCAAACATATACATAGCCATCCTACTCCTCTTCGTGGTGAGCAGGCACAAGTTTGTCCTCTAGCTGCTTTATCACCAGAGGTCTGGCAGGGAGCCCCGCACCGCCCGCCGTCCGTGCTATACTTCAAGAATTCAAGGCTTCATTAACTCGTTCCCTAGAGCGTGACCTCTAAGTGACGACCGGACAGGTCAGCTGGCAGTTGAGGGTGGCCGCATCATGGGTGGAGTCCGGGGCGATGTCGGTAGAGCTGTGCGAATTGTTCGATATCGAATCGGCCTGAGTCGAATTCGTTCGATTTCAAATTTGCCTGATTCGATGTCGAATAATTCGAAATTTCGAATCGGGTTGGTTCGACATCGAATCGCATTGGGGTCTAGTGTGCGGCACCCGCTCTATGCCCGCACTAAACGTTGTACGCACTGAAAAAAAGGACTAGTAACAGATACCAGACAAATCCTAGTTAAATTGATGCTAGTTATTACAACTAGGATAATACTAAGCTTTACGAGAAGTTTAGTATACTAACACAGGTATAGTTACAGGTAGCAGCCGTCTAGTAACTGAGTCTGGTTAGGTTTACTAAACTGTATAGTAATTTTTACCAGACTGCACGTTTATTAGGCTATGCCTGTGGTCCGGCGGCGATGGCATCACACCAGTTACGCACGCCTCTCTCCTCAGGTAGTCACCGTAGCCGAGTGGTCTAGGGTGCGGACTTCCAAGGCAAAGGTCCGCGGTTCGAAACTCGGTCAGGGCTTCGAAATTTCGTGGGTTAACGAGTACCCGTTGTAACCGTAGTAACGGGCACACATCTTCTATATTGCATTCGTATACTTTTTGAACACTTTTTGGAAAGAAAATGTGTGGTATCTGTAACTAGACATCTGGAAAATTTTACTAGACTTTGTGTTACTAGCCTGTCTGGTATCTTTTACTAGATTCCTAGTTGGTTCCTATTTTACTAGACCGTCCTAGTAACTGCTACTAGTATTTTTTTTCAGTGCGGTGGTCGAACATTTACGGTACAGGGCTAGTTTAAATCCCAAAGAGGAGCGGTACGTGGATTCCACGTGGATTCGTGGAAATCACGTGAACTTGGATATTCCACTGTATTTCAACCACCTTCGGCTCTGTTCTTGTTAATGCAAAAGGATAATTTTTACAAGAAAGGTCTGGATAATTTCACGTTTTGTGATGTTTGTTCATTTGAACTCGAATTCGTGGATATCACGTAGATTTCCAGGTTTTCTTCACAACCATGCATCAGATATAAACCACAACACAAAAAAACGTATTTTTAAGCTGGTAGTAATAGTTGTGTGTGGGATAATTGTACAGTTTTCCCGGAGAGATGCATTCTGTTGTGTTTTTCACGATTTATAAAATAACGTGGAAATAACGTGGAATCCACGTGGTATCCACTTTACCGTCTATTGCGTTCAACGTTAAAAATGGCGCTTCGACGAGTAAACACTGACGGCGGGTGGCGCATAAGGTAAAGGTCGCCTTCACGGCGTCGGCGGCCTCGTTCGGAAGAACTCACTTATGCGCAGACACCCACGCCACGGGAATGAGCGCCTCGTAGCGACAGGGGGTACAGGTTGGCCGCCGCGGCCGGGCGGTGGAGCTCCGTGCTCATGTCAGGGACACGGGGTCGACGAGAGCAGCGGCCACTGGCACCTACCCGTTAGTCGCGAGGACCAGGGTTCCAGTGGCCCAGCTTGAGCGTGACGAACGTGGGCTCGAGCGAGAGACTCGAGTACCAGCACTACGGCACTGTTATTCAACGAATATGACGTCACATTCGTTTCAATGTGAATCGTGTCACATTCGTTTGAATGTTGTGTCATATTCGTTGAAACGTGAATCGGCCAAGCCCGGCGCCATTAGAGCATCAATTCACCTGAAGTCACGTTTAAATGAATGTGACACAATATTCAAACGAATGTGACACATTTCACATTGAAACGAATGTGACGTCACATTCCTTGAGTAAGAGTGAAGTTGTCACAACTAATAAATTATCTAATTTTGGGATAGACAAGAAATTCGCTGTGGCAGCTAACAGTTGGTTGCCACAGACAAGAGTTATTTGCCACAGCGAAGCTGTCGCTGCAGGAGCCAATCGGTTCGTTCTGACAGCGAAACACCCAATTAGTTTTCAGAACGAATCGATTGGCTCCTGCAGCGACAGCTTTGCTGTGGCAACTAACTCTTGTCTGGGCAACCAACTATTAGCTGCCACAGCGAATTTGGGATAAGCTATCCTAAAATTAGCTAATTTATTACTTGTGAGGACTAATTCTTTTTTCCCGTGCGCCCCCGTGTTAGAAGACGGGGCTGTACGCACACGACGTGGTGGCCCATCTGGCCAGCAGGTGCTCGGCTGGCGCGCGCACCGCAACCTCTACACCAACATGATGGCTAGCGTGCGGAGCCGGGTCGCCACGCGGCGCAGTCGCGGTTGCCGACACGTTTGGGACGTGGTTTAGCGTACATATAGCTAGTGAGTAAATGGCGAGGATGAAAAGGAACGAATTTCTTCATTTACCAGACCTGGCAATGAGAACATTGTTTGTTCTCCCTTGTCATTTATTGGAGGTATGACAGATTCTATAAAATTTAATAGACATAGAAAATTACTAAAAATTGAGCTTTCACAATTTTAAAAATATATTTGGAGAAGAAATTTTAAATCTTGGTCTGGTAAAGTTGTAGCCCAGAAATCAATAAGATTAATACTATTCATACTTCGTCTGGCATGTAAACTCCTAATCAAAATCATGTAAGCATGGAACTTTTGGATTATTTCTGAAAACAGAGAATGCTATGTGGTTTCAGTACAAACTGTATGATTCTCTAACCTTAAAGAAACAGTCATTATACCAAAATTGTAATTTTTCAGTACAGCCAGCCATTAAGCTCTCCTATGGATATGTGTCAAACCCACTTAAAATAATTTTGTATTATATGTGTTTACTTTAATTAAATTTTGTTGTTCAGGTAAAGGGAGGCACTATGACTCAAAAGGGAAAGTAAGAGGATCCATCCGGAGGCAAAGCAATAGATGAAATGAAGCAATAAATAAAAGTTAAGGTAGGACCCTAGTGAAAAAATACCGAAAATCGCCAAAACGTCGGATTAGTAAGGTTAAAAACGGTCTAGGGGCTCGGAGACCAAATACTCGACCTTGAAGTTGTAGAACAGAGCACTCTGATAAAAACACGATGTGAACGAAATTTTTCCGTCAAAATTTGAGACACCTGGAACTTTTCCCGTAGACGCCTGAAACCTGTACGGAAAAAGTTCCAGGTGTCTCAAATTTTGACGGAAAAATTTCGTTCACATCGTGTTTTCATCAGAGAGCTCTGTTCTACAACTTCAAGGTCGAGTTTTTGGTCTACGAGCCCCTGGGCCGATTTTCACTTTTTCACTACGGTCCAACCTTAAGCCTGCTGCTGAAGTAGGGAGAGATCTTCTCGACAATAAGCTCAAAAACCCTTAAGGTGCTACAGATCTAGCAAGAGGCAACTGTGATGGTGTGCCTACAAAAGAAGCAGTTAGGCAAATGCAATTGGAAGATACCAAATTAGGAGACCTCCATGACAACCCATTGTTCAACCTCAGGCTTCAGGTGGGCAAGACAAATGAGTGCCATGGACAGCGCAGTGTTTTTGATTATAGTCTTGATCCCTTTCGATTGGCATTTGCCTCAGACTTGATGCTGGAGAATATTTACTTCATGTCAAAGACAGAGAAGCCCCTAGTAGCCGGATTTGACAGCACAGGTAAACAATGGTGCTTCCTCTTTGCTATTGTGATTTTTTGGTTCCTACCTATATTGATCAGAAATGTTTTCTCAATTTTCAGGATCACTAGTTGCTCCAGTAGAGTGGGACACTCAGAAGAAGACTGTGCTGTTATTTTCACTCGTTCTAAATGGGAAAAATAGTGCTCCTATTGGAGTTAAAGAATTACTTCTCACTGACCAGCATGAATATGAGATCGCAATACTTTCCCCAAGACTTTTTGCTGAATATCAAAATTTTGTCAACACCAAGTATCACACTAAGCCGAAATCATTGCCATCCATAGCAGTTGTCATTGACATGAGCCGGGCAATGACAAATGCCCTGCTCGAGAAACTTGTAGGAATGTCACTAATAACATACCTTCATGCGGCCATCACAGCAAGAGAAATAGAAATGGTGAAAATCGCCCTTTTATTGTGGTGCTATGCACACTTCCTGCACGCCATTTGCAGAAAAATGGCAGCTCTAGTGCCACTGAAGAAGAAAAAATTCTCTCCAGCCAGAACGTGTCTCAAATTTGTTAATTGGCTGGGCGATTAGCGAAGCCTATTACTCCGTCTGGTCGGAAAAAACTTTTTCTGTCTGTCTGTCTGTGTGTCTGTGTATCTGTCCGCACGAAAACTCGAAAACGAATTGAGCGAGCAACCTGGGATTTTCAGGGTCGTTTTGTATCATAAAAAGACAGACCAAGTTCGATGAGCATTCTAGCTCAAAAATTGGATTTAAAAAAAATCAAAAACAACAGGTCCCAAAAATGACGTTTTTTACAAATATTTTTTTATGGTTTCCTAAGGGGTAACTCATCAAAGTAGAGCCCTTTGGGCGAAAATTTTGTCCGTTTTGCTCGAGCTCAAACCGTTGCGGCACTAGAGGGTGTTTTTGACGAAAATAAGGGAAAAAATGTACAACCCTGCATGATTAGTCGAAGTGACGGGCGTTGACGCCCGTATCTTTGTGCACATTTTTGCACTACGTGACACAGGTGTCAGCGCCGCAGGCCAAGGTAGATGTATGCCAGGCGCGTCGCAGCGCAACAGTGTTTCGTGAGATATCGCGAAGCCTGTTACGCGAGACGTGGTCTGGCGTACATCTACCTAGTCTAGAGGTAACTTGTCCAAGTAGAACCCTTTCTTTAAAAATGTTGCCCTTTTGGCTCTATCTCTAACCATTTGGGCTCCAGAGGGCGTTTTTCACACGGAAATGACCCAATACATTTTAATGTTAACTCTCAGATATTTGATCGATGCCTCCTAACTACAAAGTTCGATCTTCAGCGGCACGGTTACACAAAGTTCGATCTGCTTTTCGCCGCTCGCGGAAGTCGCAAGTTTAGACCTCTGTAACAGTCTTGCTGCGATAGCATTCAATTTTTAGCCCGCCCTTCTGCTTTTAAAAAAAAGCATCAAAGCGGGCTTATGCAACCGCTCTCGTGTCCGTATGTCTGTCTCACTGTTATTCAAATACTGTGACGTCACATTATGTAAAATGTGATTTGTGTCACATTTTTAGAATATCATGTCACATTCGTTTTTACGTGACATACGTACGCCTCTTATGCACTGAGCCGTTGAGAGCAGAGCAGTGCAAAAGGTATGTCACGTTCTAAAGAATGTGACATGATATCTTAAATAATGTGACACAATTCACATTATATAGGATGTGACGTCACAGTATCTGTATAACAGTGCTGTCTGTCGTCCGTGTAAGAGGAAGGAGATGAGCTAGAGGTCTACAAATTTCAGGGTATCTTAGGGGTCACTCCTGGACAACGAAACGCTTGGTGCAAATCCTGGCAACCACCCCTAAGGGGGTGAAAGGGGGTAACAAAGAAATAGGGGTTGGTCCAAAAAGTAGAAAATCAAATATTTTTTTATGGTCTCCTAAGGGGTAACTCGTGAAAGTAGAGCCCTTTGGGCGAAAATTTTGTCCGTTTAACTCTATCTTGCACCGTTTGGGCGCTAGAGTGCTTTTTCCGACGAAATACGGCGAAAATGACCACGTTGCACATAAAGACGTACAAGGAGGCGTCCAATCGAAAAATGTCCGAGGAAGTACCCCCCCAAAATAACACATTTTGAATCGGAAATAACCCTCGATCTGATTTGCCGTATCTTTCACTGTTTTGGCCCTGGAGGTGGATATATTGAAAACAATGGCAAAAAGTCAAGTTTTAAGACTGTTTGACAAACATTAGACAATCTAAAAACTGCGCGGGTTCATTTCTTCAAAATTCTTAAGCAAAGCAGAAGGGTAGGGTGTAGTCACGGTGTTGCCCCGTTACAGTCCGAAGCGCAAATTTCTAGTGCCGCAGGCCACCCACTGGACGCCTCAGGAATATGCAAAGTGATTTACCAGTCACGTTATGTATTTGATTATGCACTTCAGTTAATCGCCGCCGGCAGGCCAAGCAGGCCCGGCCCCTGCCGAACGGAGTTGTCGGCGCAGCGCAGTGGAGCTGGCAACTCCGTATGGCGGAAGGGCGGGCCTGGCCCGACCACTCCTGTAACGCGATTTGCTGAAGCACATGATCGACTAATGTAGCGGGCCGGCCCGCTTAAACCCGTCGTCATTGAGTTTGCCCTAAACACTCGAGAAAGGGATGTAACAGTGAAGCACCGTGACTACAACCCACCCTTCTGCTTAGAAAACGTTTTTCGGGGGTGGGGGAAGAGTTTTCCTTCTATTTTACGGTTTTTAGGCCTTTTTCTACATCTTACTGTTCACTATGGCAATTTTTACCTTATTTTCGTCTTAAAAGACCCTCTAGCGCGTAAACGGTTAGAGATCGAGCAAAACGGACGAAAGTTTCGCCCAACCGACTCTATATTGCCGAGTTGCCCCTTAGGCTTAGAAGACCATCTAATATCTTCGAAAATTAATAAATTATTTTTGGGCCACTTTTGTGAGCGGAACTCACTCTAGCGCCCAAACGGCGAGAGAGGGCGCAAAACAGACGAAAAAAAATATTCCAACTTTTGTGGCCTTTTGTATTTTCTTCGATACCCCCTTTCAGCCCCTTAGGGGTGGCAGGCAGGATTTGCCGTAGGCGTTTTGTTTTGTGGGAGTGAACCTTGAGATCCCCTGCATATTTGAAGTCTCTAGCACATCTCCTTCTTGTGGAACAGACAGACACACAGACACGAGGTCGTTTGCATAAGCCCGCTGGATAGCTTTTTCAATGCAGAAGGGCGGGCTACAAAGACCGATCTAGTTCGAAGATGAGCATTCCAACTCAAAAATTGACTTTAAAAAAAAAATTAAAAACCACAGGTCGCATGATGTTTCCTTTTTTCAAATATTTTTTTTGGCCTTTTAAGGGGTAACTCGTCAAAGTAGAGCCCTCTGGGCGACAATTTCGTCCGTTTGGCTCTATCTTGTACCGTTTTGGTGCTAGGAGGCATTTCTTGGCGAAAACAAGGTGAAAAAGGCCAAATGGTCTATTAAATCGTAAAAAAGGCTTCATTTCGAAGAATAAAGAATTCCAGTAAAGCTGAAATGCAGAAGAATACGGGGAACAAGAAACCGAAAGTCACCATGTTAAAGCATAGTGATTTCCGTCTTCTTCTTCCCCGCATCCTTCTGCATTTCAGCTTTACCGGCATGCTTTATTGTAAAGGGAGTTGTACTTAAACTACACATTTTGGGTCGGACCACACTCCCCTTGTGACTCAAGGGTCCCTAGATTATCTACTTTCACTAAAACGTTGATTTTGACATAACAATCTGTCAGATTGGAACGTTTAATGAAAACCTTTATCGAACAGAAGTTTTATTTGACTCATTGTAGAGTTATAACTCTGCGACAAATGCTGTGAACATGGCAAATTTCGAACATCAAAATTAGAACATTTAATGAATATCAGTATCAGAAGTTTCATGCCCCTAATTCTGGAGTGAAACGTCCCCGACAAATTCTGTGAACACGTCAAATTTGGGGGTCGGCAGGCCCTATTTCCGTTTCTACTTCTATCAACTCATCTCGGGGGTCAGCGCCGCAGGCCTAGCTATATGTGCGCCGGGCGCGTCGCAAGCGTAACAGTGTTTCGTGAGATATCGCGAAGCCTGTTACGCGAGACGTGGTCTGGCGTACATATAGCTAGTTAATGACGACTCATTTTCCATCACATCAGGACGCCTCTATCTAGAGGCCGCGGTATATATAATTAATTAGGCCTAATTACATCTTCAGTCTAAGGTTCCCTCTAGCCTTGTTGATATAGCAATCTTTTTAGCCCGCCCTTCTGCTTTTAAAAAAGCATTAAAGCGGGCTTATGCA
>NW_026267538.1:74454-79524 GCF_000697945.3 Frankliniella occidentalis | reverse complement strand
GAAATGGTCGGGCCGAAGGCCCGACCATCGCCGCCGGCAGGCCAAGCAGGCCCGGGCCCGGCCCCTGCCGAACGGAGTTGCCGGCGCAGCGAAGTGGAGCTGGCAACTCCGTTTGGCGGAAGGGCGGGCCTGCTTGTTTCAAGTGCCAATGCTTCACATTCTTGCAAAACCCGCAAGTGGGTTTGTTGGAGGTTTGGTGGAGGCAGCACTGTGGTAGACCGACAAAAACGTGCAACATGCCCTTGTCTATTGCAATTGTAGCACACAACAGGTGCACGAAATCCTTTTGCTTCTGTCTGATAGCACACATTGTTGGGAGCGCTTGATGTGCTTGCGGTGCTAGCGAAGCTTTCAGGAGGTTGGTTTCTTCAGTCTCTAGTCGAGACACCAAATTGGCGACAGTTTTCTCCTCATACCCAACAGAACCCCATGAGCTGCGGTAACAGAGAAGCTCTGGGGAGAGTGCTTAGTATCTTGGTGATGACCATGGTATCGGTGATAGCTTGCTTTAGGGCATTTATCCTGAAAGCCAGATTTCGTACCTTGTAGGCATTCTCAAGAACATTCTTCTGGCGGTCCCATGAGCATGCGTAGAACTATGAGAGCAGATTGCACTTTTGTTCCTCAGTATCCTTCTCAAAGATGGTCTTCAGTCTTGAGAAGATATCTGCCGCTTAAGTGGCAGAAAGAACAAGTAGTTTGACGGAATCATCGATGGTGGAGAACAAGTAATTTTGGGCACGAGCGTCCTGGACTGTCCACTTCGCCTTGGACTCCGCTGTGGCCTCAGGGTCAAACTTGCAAGTACCATCGATGTACTTCAGGAGGTTCTGTGAGGACAGAAGCACGGACATTTGCCTCGACCACATGGGGTACGCGACGCCATCCTTAGGCGTGGTTATGTGAGCCGTGTCGGATCCACCAGAAGATATCATTGTTACAGTTTTAAATCTTTTAAACAGAGCAGAGAACACAGAAAATCGGCGTGGGCCACTGGGCCCATAACCTGTAATTTGTTAAAACGTGACTACGTATAGTGAGGATAGTAGGAGTAAATCAGATACAAACTTTTAGCCTTGGTGTCCCAGAACAGAGTGAGGGTTTTGATTTATTTCGTATGAAAAGTCAGCTAGGGAAAGGATGAGAAACTTACATAGCTACAGTCACTTGTCATTAGCAGAAGTCAATGTTTGTTTACAGTAATGAGAACACCCCGTGATCTCAACAGTTAGAGCGGTTGCGAAATGCAACGGTCGTGGGTTCAAAACCTACCTGCATCACTTTTGTTTACCAAGGCGTGGTCCCCAAGGTCTCGGTGCGCGGGCCGCCGCCCCGTCGCCCCGGGGATGTGTGAACGTTAAGAACGGGCGTGTCCAGCGTGCCTGTGGGGGTGGGCAGCCCCTGCAGCACGGGTGTGTTGCGGGACAGTATGCAGCTTCGCGCAGGCGTTCACGTCAAATTATCAAATATTTTCACCGATAGGCTACAAATATCGTAAATTTCTCGCAGGTTTCCTAAGATTATTCGCTTTGTCTTCTTTGTTCTTATTCCTCCCTCAGTGACAACAAGGCAGTCTTTTCGACCGGGCATTTCCCGGCTTATATCTTGATCGTAGTAAAATGTAATGACTTTCTCTCCAGTTTCAGGCGAAAGAGGCCTTCCCCGTTTCGGATTGGGGGTGCACAAAATTCCCTGAACAGCAACGAGCGACTTAGTCAGCCTTATCATGTGAACAGTGGCTCCAAACTCTTTGTGTATTTTATTCACGGACCAGCTAACCGGAAGAATAGACAAAATTTGCACTCTTTGAGCATAGGTGGCTGCTGATTTGAAAGCCACTTTTAGCTGCGATATCATTTCTTTGCCCGCCACGTGGTAATCTGTGATAGAAGATTTTTCCGCGTCGGTTCTATTGCGCGCTGACTGTACTTTGTGGAGCAGGTCACGACACATGCTTGAGACTTTCACAACCTGCCGCTCACGATAGGACTTGGAACGCTGTATGTCCTTAAGTTTCACGCCCGAGCACCCCAAAGCCTGTATCCCAACATTCAGCCGATCGACCACACTAGTTCCGCTTGAAGACTCGCTGTGAGAGGTTGTTTGCCCCACCTCCACAACAGGGCCCACGACGAAACCTGGTGCGCAAGGTGATGCAAATGACTTCACTGCGCCGTCGTTCGTGCTATCCGGTGCACGCTGAGGCGTTGCGCCGAGTTCCGATTGTCCCACTGACGACGCGACACTCTGCTGCACCAAGCGTAGAACCAGTTTCGCCTTTACAGCAGCACGGCAGTCAGCACACAATTTTCGACCTTCCACAACCTCTGGTATGACACCGACGCACAATCGTGTAGCGAAGCGCTGACAACACGTAGACCCTTTCTAGGCTTCCGACGGTTTTTCTTCCTGTGCAGTAGCAATGGATCACAGCAGGTCTTCTGGTTAGATGTGTAGGTTGTCCAATATTCTTTCAAATGGTCCGTGCATACTTGGGAAAATTCACAGTTGCTTCGAACACGGATAAGGCCAGCTTCACGTTGACCCAGAGCAGCGGCCCTCTTGAACGGACGTGGCGAACATAGCTCGTTCTTTGCCCGCTTTATACAGCATTGTGCAGTCATTTTCGATCACGCACAAATCACACACCGCCGGACGCACCGTACCTCAGCCGATCTGCACGGCACGGAGGAGCCGCTGACGCTGAAGCCTTACCCCTACTCCCGCCTCTACCAGCGCAGCAGTACTGTACTGAGGCCCTGGCAAGCTGGCAATACCGCAGCGCGGCTAGGCTAGCGGCCGCTCCGCCCCTCCCAGCGCGCTACAGCCGGGCTGGCCCAAGTGGGGCGGTCCACAGGCGCTTGGCCTACGGCAGGCGGCAGTGCCTCCAAAAGGGCATGCTATTGCGGGCTCAACGCATCATGCTCGCAGGTGAAAGAGCCCGCAAGAGCCCGCAAGGTAGATTGACAAGCCCGCATGAGCCCGCACAGTTTTTCAAGTATAAAATTTTCATAGTATTTCTAATTAAATTGATTTTTTGCCTTGACAGATCTCACTATTGGATGCTATTCTTTAGATATGTCGAGGCAAAAAATCAATTTAATAGAAATAATATGAAAATTTTAGACTTGAAAATATGTGCGGGCTAGTGCGGGCATGTCAATCTACCTTGCGGGCTCTTGCGGGCTCTTTCACCTGCGAGCATGATGCGTTGAGCCCGCAACAGCCTGCCCTTTTGGAGGCACTGGCAGGCGGTCGGGAGGGGAAATCCGCTAAACCGAGTACTAAACGTGGCTGACAGCACGTGGTAGGCACGTCAGCCTCAGAACCATCTTGCACAATTAATTTGAAAATAATATACCGCTATAAGCAAGCATACTGCAGCGTGGCCGTACTTGCAATACCGGTGCGCCAACCCCTGCCCGACCCTCCCTAGGGGGAGGGGGGTGGGGGGAACCAACTACGCCCACCAGGGGAGGTGGTCGCTAGCGGGCAAGGGCCCCACGTAGAAGGGTCAGGATTGTCGCTAGCGGGCATCGGAGGGAAAATAGGGGATTGTGCGGGAGAAAAGGGAAATTGTCGCTAGCGGGCAGCGCGATAGGTTGCCTACCTCCACGGCGCTGGGCCGCAGCGGAGTACGGCCCAGGGCGGTGTCAGGTCCCCCGACATGTGTCGGCTAGGTCTCGGACAACTTCAGGTCCACATGCCAAAGCGTTGCACGGAACGATAGCGGAGTGCAACGCTTCACTGACAAGTATATTTGCTTATTCCCTGTATCGAATTAGGGTTGTTAGTGAAGGTTTGCTTCGTTTTATTTTTTGATACCGCAGTGGTAATATATTACACGTTTCTTTATAACGCTGCATTGACAGTACCATTACTGATTTTCTGTACTAAATTAGGTTTGTTAGTTAAAGTTTGCTTCCTCTTTTTTAAAAGCAAAGCGGAGTGCAACGCTGCATTGACAGTACCATTACTGATTGTTGTACTAAATTAGGTTCGTTAGTTTAGGTTTGCTCACTCTTATTTAAAAGCAAAGCTCGGAAGCTGCACGCTGGAGCCGTGCGCCTGTCTGAGTCCGTAAACGATAGGTGTGAGTGAGCGGAACCCGCACCACAAGTCGCCCGGCTCGCTGCTGCCCCAACGCCGTGAAGGTAGGCAACCCGTCGCGCTGCCCGCTAGCGACAATTTCCCTTTTCTCCCGCACAATCCCCTCTTTTCCCTCCGATGCCCGCTAGCGACAATCCTGACCCTTCTACCTGGGGCCCTTGCCCGCTAGCGACATACGCCCCTGCGCCTACCGGCACCGCCCGGCTTGCGATTAGAGTAGGTAACTCCTCTGGTAGGGGACGGAGTAACGAACGGTTTCTGGGCGCGACATGCATGTACTAAATCCTGATTTTCTCGAAAACTATAAAAGTCTCCACCACCATCAAAATGCCATTTAAGGTGCAGTCATTGTCCCTAAATACGGACGATTTTTAGAGAAAAAGGCCTGTAAAATCTGTAGTTTTGACAAAATCGAAAATCGGTGGGGATTATAAAATCTTCGGACTGAGACACACCTACCAACACCTTGAACGGTTTTTTATCACCTAAGGTGTACCAGTGAGCCACGCTAGTAGAGTGTCCGTATTTAGGAGCCTAGGCGCCCTAAATACGGACAGCCTTTAAAAATTTTAAAAAGTGAAAAATTGTTGGGGGGAATACAAACTTCATGAAAAAATTTGACCTTACCCTGCCGGTGAAATTTTTTTATCTGGTATAGTTTAGCCGCCAGAATTGCTTAAAGATCGTTTTGAAAATCGTTTAAAGTGCCCTAAATACGGACAGCAGTCACTTTTGCATGTAAAATCCTCTGTCCGTATTTAGGAGACTTTCGGAAATCGCTTCTCAAACTTGACACAAGTGACATAGACAAAATTTTCTTGTGTCATCTTGTAGGTGAAGAGTCCTAGTTTCACATATGTCAACCTGAAAGTTGTGCGATCACCTGCTGTTGAGAGCCCCACATTCTTGCAAGGCAGTATGAAAATTGTCCGTTTTCGTGGCGCCCCAAAACGCAAGTTT
>NW_026267538.1:66257-74094 GCF_000697945.3 Frankliniella occidentalis | reverse complement strand
AAAAGATTTTTTTTTGCATCATTGCAGGTTTTTGAGCTACGTAGTTTCAAAGACAGCTCTGCAACAAAATTCATGAAAACATGGCTATGGTCTGATATCCAGAATAATTTTTTTTCCGAAAAAATGATTTTTTTCCAAGTTTCGGACCTTTATACCACCTAATACCTATATCTTGGTTTTTTTTTTTGGAAAAATCTCTCGTCCAACTCCTTGCTGAGTTAGCATGAATTTGACCCATATGTTGTTGGCTGAGAGAATAGCGAAGCCCATAACTCCACTGACCGGAAAAGTTTCATTCTGTCTGTCTGTCCGTCTGTCCGCACGATAACTCGAGAAAGAATTGAGAGAGCGATCTGGGAATTTTAGGGTCGTTTTCTATCACAAAAAGACAGATCGAGTCCGAAGATGAGCATTCTAGCGCAAAAATTGACTTTTAAAAATATCAAAAACCACAGGATGCAAAATATTTATTTTTGTCAAATATTTTATATTGGCTCCTAAGGGGTAACTCGTGAAAGTAGAATCGGTTGGGCGAAAAATTCGTCCGTTTTGCTCTATCTTGTACCGTTTGGGTGCTAGGGGGCATCACTGGACAAAAATGTGGTGAAAATGACCAAATGGTCTATTAAGCCGTAGAGAAGGCTTTATATCAAAAAATTGTGTATACACTCTTATAGGGTATTGGTCTAGAGCGCTGAGCGGAAGTAGAAGAACAATAACGGAAGAAGGAAGGGCGCCCGCACTGCTCCCCGCCTGCCGCGCCTGCCGCCAGAGTTCTGCAATGGGCGGGCGGTCTCCGCCCGCTGCGGCCGGAGCTTTGTTGCCAGCGCGCCCGGCCCGGCCCAGCTGATATGAGACGGGCGGGGCGACCGCCCAGCCCGAATCCGAGGCGGGCGGACTCGCCGCCCGCTCCGCCCGCAACTCTATGAGCTCGCAACGCCAGGGAGTGGCGTGGCGTTGCCGTGGGCTGGCGGGGCCGGCTCGGAGCGGCACGGCACGGTAACGACGCCGGCGCGCTATTCAAATGTGTGATTAGAGACGCGACGCTGCGCAACGACTTTACGTTTTCTTTCATATTAGCAGTAAATTTGGGAAATGTCGAAAACGAATTTAGACAAAATCAAAAGAAAATCAAGGTGGAACATTTTTATTTGTGTCATTTCTAAGGTATGAGCCTAAAAATATGATGGAGTTGAGGTGAGCGGGGGTAAGTCGATTTCGCCTGTTGTTGAGGACGAATCCAGCTTTCGACCACACACGCTCACTCGGCGCGGCCGTGGCCAGCTTCCCAAGCTCACGCATTGCCAACTTGGCTAGTTTTGGTAAACCATCTGGCCGGTCCTGTTAAAGAAAAGAACAAGCAGAATTATAATCGTGGAAAAGTTGACGTTAATGACAGTGTATTAATAATTGTAAAATAATAAAAGCCGCATTTTATGCTCACCATCATTTTCCAAATTTGGAAGAGCTGCTCTGCGGGCACAGAAGTGGCCATGTTCAGGTACTTCGTGACCTCGTCCTGCAGCTCGAGGTTGCTGTTGGTCTGACCATGACGATATTTCTTATATTTGTCGTCTAGCCTTCTTGTTTTGGGGGGTGGGGGAGCGTCATCGGGGTTACCGTCCACCGCACCGGCACTGCCAATACCGATGAGTGAACGGACCTTTTCATAGACCTGCGCGAAAGCGAAAACATTAATTATTTATGTGGTTACATAACAAAATAAATAAGACGTGGACGTGAAAAAAAATGCATTACCTCATCCCTCTCCTCATCAGAAAGCATAGACAGTTCTTTATAATCGGGCCAGAGAAACGTGGCCACCTTAGCCTTCATGCTCGGTTGGAATTTTGAGCAGAGAAACTGATGACACCTGTTTTTAATGATTTCCAGCTGTGGACAATCGTCGAGAGCAGGCTCACAGTGGTCACGTAGGCCCGTTGAAACTAAGAGCACGTACGGCAGAGTCGGGTGCTTCCCGTTATCGCCTTCCAGTGTCTTAGTCTCCATCTTAAATTCTTCCAAAAACTTTGTGAGCCATACCAGTACGGGTCGAGACACCTTTTCAACTCGAGCAACATGGGCTTGCCCCTGCTCGGTCAGCACTCCCCGAATCTGAAACGGAACAAAACCATTAAATTGTGGAGAGAAAAAAGGAAGGGAAGGTTTAACAAGTTACGGTCGGGCGGACGGGACGGCGGGGGCGGGGGCACAGGCGAGCGCGCGCAGGGCGCAGGGTGAAGAGCTGCGCTGCGGTTGCACCCGCCAGCCGCCCCGGCGCAGCGGGGGCGGCGCAGCGGGGGCGGGGCGCGGGCGCGGGCGCGGGGCGCAGGGTGAAGGGCTGCGGCTGCACCCGCCCCGCCCCGGCGCGGCGGGAGCGGGGCGCGCGCGCGCGCTTGAAGGACGCAGGGCGGGGGCGGGGCAAGGGCACGGCGGGGCACGGCGGCGGAACGAGGCGGGGAGAGGCGGGGTGAAACGAGGGTCGGAACGGCAACGGCGGGGACGTTAGGCGTAGAGTGCGCGGGCGGCGCGGGCGGAGGGCCCGGCGCGGGCGGCGCGGGGGGCGCGGGTCGCGGGGCGTAAAACGCGGGGCGCAGGGTGGTGCGGGGACGGGGGCGCAGGGGCAAAACCTACCTCGTCGTACATGTCGAGAACAGAATGGAGCATCGTATGCAGAGAGTTCCACCTGGTTTCTACTTCTTGCAAAACTTTTTTGCTGAGGTTAGACGCCAGCCCGGATGCCTTCAGGTACGTCACCAACTCTTTTGCCTCCTTGATGACGATTAGGATCTCCATGAGAGGAAGCAGGTGGCTACTGGCTGCTTTCATCGCCGCTACATCGGGAGAGTCCTCTGGGGAGTCTTTGAGGTGCTTCATGATGGCAGCCAGATCGCCAAACGCAATGTCCTGCGTTTTCTCCAGGGGACCGAGCAAGTGGATGATGTCTGCTGCCAGGTCGTCGTTGTAGTCCTGACGAATCCGGTCCACAAGGGCATGTTTCCCCAAAACCGCGAGCACAGCAAGGACCTGCAAAATAGTTGGCTTATGAATGAAGCAAGGAAACAGAGAACTCGTAGGAAATAATGTCGATTAATGTCTACCCGATTAGCGGCCTACCTTGGTTTTGTTCACGCTAATGGACTTCAGCATGGTGGAGTTCTTGCTGTGGTACTGGGGCTGCGGGACGATGAGGAGTTTTTTGAGTTTCTCCACATTAACCCCGGGGACGACGAGGTTGTTGGCCGCCGCGCGGACAGCCTTGATGGCTTCCTCGCAGGTCTCCATCACCTCGGTCGCAGCAGGACTCGCCGCCTCCAGCAGCTTCTGCCACACCTCGTAGTAGGGCACAGTCAGTTTGCGCTGCACTACGGTGTTGATGAGGTGCGCGACACAATCCTCCCTGTCAACAAAAAGTTTGCTAGAGTACAGTTTCGGCAATGTCTGATAGTTTCGGCGGTGGTACAATAATGGCAGAAAACTGCGAAAAAAGCGAATGCCCCTCCCCTCCCGGGCTCCCGGCGCCGCGCGCGCGCACCTTATGAGACCCCGCCCGCGCTGCGCCCACCCCATCTGCATTTCCGGCCTTCCCTACCATAATTCAAGTTTGAAATTATTGCACTCACCTTGGTAGGTCCTCAAGGGCCTTTCTGATGTTCGACCCCTTGTCGGTGACCCACTCGAGCGCAGCGAACTCCACCGCCGAAAACCCAATCTCCGCCATGGCATTAAACATGGCGTTCCTAATGTTCACGCCGGTGCTCTTCTGATTCGAAGGAAACTTCGCCACCACCAGGTCATAGGTCTCGGGCTCTTCTCTTGCTTCGTCGATGAACGTCACGGTGATGGCGATGAAGTGCCTCTTCTGCTGATCATCCGTCCACATATCGGTGGAGGCCTGGCACCGGTTGTCAGCGATGGCGGCCTTCACCCGGGGGACCAACTTGTTCCGCAACTCCACGGCCCTGGAGTCGATCCTCGTCATGACTGTAGTGGCATGTGGCATGAGGTCGCGCACGTCGACGCGGCCCTTGCAGCGCACCGCGACGTCCACGGACGGCGGTCTGGATGAGGTCGATGACAGCAGGACTGGTGAGCAAGTTGATAGACCCCATGGTGAGGGCGCAGGTGTCCGCCAGCTTGTCGACGAAGACATCGCGGAGCCCCCCCGGTACTGCACGGAATGATGCAGCAGACGACGTCGACGTGGCGAGAGAGGCATGGCAGTGGATGTCCATGTGCTTCTTTAGCGACGAGGGCCCGGCTTTGAAGGACAGAACGCTGTCACACGCCACACAAACCGCCGTCCCCACCTCCATCTTAGTTGCACCGTCTTTCACAACAAGAAATTGCTTCCATACTTTGCTGGTCCCTTCCCTGCCCTTGTTAAATGTTTTGGGAGCAGTGTAGTAATCGTGTGATTCTAATTTCTCAATAGTTTCACGAACTAAATCTTGACTCTCGCTGCTAGCCGACATGGACGCGGACGCCGCTGTGGACGCCGAGGGGCCGGGGCCGGAGGCAGCAACAGCAGGGGGGACACATACCGATGATGACAGCGATGGAGTTGTCGACGATAGAGTCGGCGACGACAAGGGGGGCGGCACAACGATGATGGGCACGAGGGCCGCGGCCGGGGCCGGAGCAGGTGCTGGCGCTGGCGCTTGTTTGGCTTGAAAAGTTGATTTTCGGCCCCTCTTCATGCGGGGGGGCGGGGGCCCCGACGAACCAGACGACGACATAAACTCGCACTCGCACTTGAACTTGCAGTAAACACTCACACTCACAGCACAACACGCGTGTTGACGGAAGTAGAAACGAGTACGAGACGAAGTACGACTGAGCACTGACCACACGCACCGACACAGGTGGCCGACGAAAACACAAGCAGAGCGACTGCAGCGCACGCGGAGGCAATTGAAAGCTGATCGCGGCACGATCGACAGGGGGGTCGTCGATAGTTGTTGAGATAAAACCATAGTAACGACCAAGACTTGACAATTTTTTCTTCTAGTTTTCATTCGGCTACAACGGTAAGGCCCTTGGGCTGGGCTGGGAGTTCCCTTGGCGCCACCGTCCCCAAATTCGCGTCGCGCGCGCCTAGCACGGGAGGGGGAGGGGTATGGTGGGGTCGAGCAGGCAAGGCAAGGGCCGGCGGGAAGGAGGGGGAACGCTGGACCGAGGCGAGCCGAGCCAAAATCTAGCAGAGGCTGCGTGGGCTCCGCTTGGACCGCCGGGCCGAGCCGAACCAAACGGGCGGAGGCCGGCCCGCTCGACTCGGGTGATTTCGGCACGGTTTGGTTGTTGGTGCGGCGGCGGTGGCGGCTGCCGCCGCTACAGCGCTAGCCCACTGTTGTCGCTCTCTCTCGCACACCTCAGTCGGCGGGCGGAGACCGCCCGCCCATTGCAGAACTGTGCCTGCCGCCTCCACTTCTCCCTGGGCGCTCCCCCACTCCGCCCAGTGGAGGAGAGGGGGACGGCCCGGTCGCCTTTCCGTCTTCCGTTTTAGTTCTTCTACTTCCGCTCAGCGCTCTAGACCAATACCCTATTCACTCGTCTCGGGTGTCAGCGCCGCAGGCCTAGCTATATGTGCGCCAGGCGCTAAAAAAAACAAAAAAACTTTCAGTTTACCTTGAATTTCCGGCGAGCGAGACCTCTCTGGCGGACAGTCCTTTCTTTTAAGCCCTAAGCTGAATAAAAAGTCCTGCAAACGTAACGATGAACGAAAAACGATATTAGAAGGTAAATACTTTTATTCAGTCTTATTTATCATTTTGGTTTTTAAGTACGATTTTTTTTTCTATAGGACGAAACGGGTTTCAAAAGGTAACAAGTACAGATAGTTAATGTAAATTGACAAAGGTAAGTATGAGTAAATGTAACAGGTATGTATAACATATTTTGCTACAAACATATTCTTAAATATACTTAAATATCAAAATTCTTTTTATTGAGGCAGCTCTTACGAAGCCATTGAATACAAACTAATTAAGGGTAAGTAGGTATTTTAAAAATTTAATACAATTCACAGTGGTACAAACACTACATTTAGCAGCCTAGACCAGGCCCGAAGAATTACTTCTTCGGGCTCTGCTGCGTGGAAGATGTTGAGATATGCTCTTGCCATGAACACCACGTCCTCTAGCTTATGATAGCGTGTGTAATGACGTACAGGGTTGTTGGTTTGGGTTATCTCGTTCTTACAGCCGATAACCATGCATCTTTTGAGGTCCGGTATTGGCGATGTCAGTGATTGCACATATTGGGGCGTGGTTTTAAAGAGGTTACTGTGTTCGGTACTGTATGACCTCTTGCTGTTTGAGGCGTGGTCCGGCCCAACCCACACCACACTCCTGCGGCGTTTTGTGTGCTCAAGAATTTTAATAAGGAAAGCCTTCTGCTGCCAGTTGAGCACCTTGCCGGTGGCGGCAAGGGCAGGTTGATACATCGTTAACACCTTTGCCTTGTACCCCAGTGCCCACCTGTTTGTTGACTGCAAATTGAATTTCTTGTTTCTTAGGCAAGGGCATATCAAAGTTATATTCTCCAGCCTCCCCTTGCGGTGGTCCGTGACGATGAACGGAATGTAGCACAAGCTGCAGTTGACGTGACAGTTCTTGTCTTGGTGGTAATCTATTTGAATAACATGTTCCAGAACCCTCTGGCAGATGGCGGTCATCTCTGCTATCGCTATCGCTCAGCCAATTACTAGATAGATGTACGCCAGACCACGTCTCGCGTAACAGGCTTCGCGATATCTCACGAAACACTGTTGCGCTGCGACGCGCCTGGCATACATCTACCTAGGCCTGCGGCGCTGACACCCGAGTCGGGCAAAAGAAAGAGTCGTAAATAGGCCTTCAGCCCCAAAAGTCACAATTATTGCTCCACAGGGTTTTATTTTAACCAGTTGACTCTTCAGAGACCATGAAACATTTGAGAAAAAACATTGAAATCGTTTGGGGTCATTTCCGTGTGAAAAACAGCGTCTGGCGCCTCAACGGTTAGAGATAGAGCCAAACGGACGAAATTTTCGTTCAAAGGGCTCTACTACGATGAGTTACCCTTAAGGAAACATTAACAAAAATATTTTAAAAAAACGTCATTTTGGGGACCTGTGGTTTGTGATTATTTAAAAATCCAATTTTTGAGCTAGAGTGCTCTACTCCGAACTTGATCTGTCTTTTTATAACACCAAACGACCCTGAAAATCCCAGGTCGCTTGCTCAATTCGTTCTCTAGTTATCGTGATGACAGACAAACACACACACACACAGACAGACAGACAGACAGACAGACGCGAAACTTTTTGATCATCACTGGAGTACTAGGTAGATGTACGCCAGACCACCTCTCGCGTAACAAGCTTCGCGATATCTCACGAAACACTGTTACGCTGCGACGCGCCTGGCGTACATCTACCTAGTCCTGCGGCGCTAACACCCGAGTCGGGAAGCGCAAAAATGTACACAAAGATACGGGCCTTCGGCCCGTCAACTTCCCGTCACTTCGACTAAGCATGCAGGGTTTTACATTGATTCTCTGATTTTCGTCAAAAACTCACTGTGGCGCTTAAATCGTTACAGATGGAGCCAAACGGACGAAATTTTCGCCCAGAGGGCTTTACTTTGATGAGGTACCCCTTGGGAAACTGTAAAAAAATGTTTTTAAAAACATTAATTTTGGGACCTGTGGTTTTTGATTTTTTTAAATCCAATTTTTGAGCTAGAATGCTCTTCTTCGAACTTGATCTGTCTTTTTATAACACCAAACGACCCTGAAAATCCCAGGTCGCTTGCTCAATTCGTTCTCGAGTTATCGTGATGACAGACAAACACAC
>NW_026267538.1:49575-63810 GCF_000697945.3 Frankliniella occidentalis | reverse complement strand
AAAAAATATTTTTAAAAAACGTCATTTTTAGGACCTATTGTTTTTGATTTTTTAAAAATCCAATTTTTGAGCTAGAATGCTCATCTTCGAACTCGATCTGTCTTTTTATGAAAAAAAACTCCCCTGAAAATCCCAGGTCGCTAGCTCAATTCCTTCTCGAGTTATCGTGCGCACAGACAAACAAACACACAGACAGACGCGAAACTTTTTGTTCATCACTGGAGTAATAGGCTTCGCTATCGCTCAGCCAATAATTGAATATACGACGAAATAAATCTTTGAATGACAAAAGTGATTACATTTCCAGATTCAGCATAACAAATTCAAGGTGCAAGTGATTTTCGTACTTTTTGAATTGCGTCTGATTTTAAAAGAAATCGGGGCGTTGCCAGCTCATGCGCTTAAAGCGGCTCAGAAGGTCTATAGATTCATTTCAAGTCAGAAAATAACAAAACATAACATATCACTTTTGAAAAACCTAGAATATTAAAATATTTGGTGTACAAAATAGGGTACTAAATTATTTTGAACAGCGGGGGGAGGGGGGGGGGGCACCACTGCCTCCCTGCCCCTCGCCTACCAGACACCAGTGTGAGCATACGCGTGAAAACGACTGAATGGTAGTAATTGGTTTAAAATCGATGGGAATGAAACATTACCTTTGCTCCCAAACGCTGTGCCCTTTTGTACGCTAGTTTTAGGACCGCAGAGACGCTCGACCACGTGCCGTCTTCCGCTGTTTTGCCCGTTCGACTTCTTTCCTCGCCCTGTCTTTTTCTAACAATTCCTGATAGTCACCTCTAACCCTCTTCCGCTCTCTGTACTCCCGAACGCTTTCTGCCGCTGTCTTCGCCATTGTTTACAATGTCTCAGCGCAGTGGTTATCGGAACTGTTGTGACGCGCATGAGAGGAAGCGAATCGTACCTGTGCTGCCACCAGCAGCCCTCGCCGGACGCGCGTAGTCCCGATTCGTAGGTGGTCAGTCCGTAACATTGTTGATGGTCAGTCCGTAGGATAGAATAGAATATTGCCAAGGGGTGCCCAACTCGAAAAATTCGTGTACACCTGATTACCAAAAAGTGCCGATTACCAAGGATTACCAAAGATTACCGAAGATTACCTATAATTACAAATGTTTTCCAAAGATTACCACTGACAAAAGATTACCAGAGATTACCAAAGATTGCCATTGATTACCACAGATTACCAGTGATTACCAAAGATTACCAGTGATTACCAAAGATTACCAGTGATTACCAGAGATTACCAGTGATTACCAAAGATTACCAGTGATTACCAAAGATTTCCAGGAATTTCCTGGCTAGATTACTTTGTGATTACCAAAGATTACCTGATGATTACCAACGATTACCTAGTGATTACCAGGGATTACCAGCGATTACTAGGGATTACCGGTGATTACCAAGGATAACCGGCGATTACCAAGGATTACCGGCGATTACCAAGGATTACTGGCGATTACCAAGGATTACCGGTGATTACCAGGGATTACCTACTCTGTGTACACCTGATTACCTCAGTTAGGCACCCCTCGAATATTGCTTTATTAGGGTACTCTTTTAAGAGGACTTGTAAGTCCCGATTGACAAAAGGGCACCCGCTCCCTTAATATTTACAAGTATTGTAACAAAAAAAGGCAGAGAAGTCTGCACAGTGTAGCAGTAGTAGTAACGAAGCAAGTTCTACTAAAAATGTCAGTCCGTAACGCCGTGTAGCTCCTAAACTATCGGTACGGCAAAAAAGGTTTCGAGTCATTTTTTGTTTGTAACGATGTACTAACGTAGGATCTGAAATGAATTTGCTCAGGGTTTCGTTGCGTTCGCTCAAAACAAGTAAACACATGTTTTTCGTTACGGACTGGCATTTGCTTCTAATATATTTTCGTTTGACATTTTCGGGCAGAAAAATCGGGGCAGGTTCACTTGTGAAGCGACAATGGGGCACTAGAAGGGTCATCCATAAAAGACACAGCAAAAAATCCGGTAAAAAAATTCGTCCTCTACCTAATTTTAGCATCTGAATACCGCTTTCTCATCTAGCTACTTTGGCAACTTTTAGAATGTTTGACTTTTCGTGACTGTGGCAACTCGAGTAGCACCAATAATTCGAAACTAACGCCGGAATAAGAAACTATGGTTCATGTAGTACAGACTAGGATTTTGCACGGAGTGAAAATTTGAATTTTGAGTTGGACTCTCCGGGTTGACCGTTACGTGGACAAGCCCTCTGCAATTAAAGAGAAAATTCGCCATTTTGTTCTACGTTGAAATCCGTTCTCGCTGACCACTCACATTACGGGCACATCGGCCCTCAGCGCTCTTACGTCTTATAGTATGGTCTCTCAAACAGCTGAGAACGATTTAATTTTTGTACTGTGTGGAAGGTTCCAGTCGGGCCTACGTTTCACACCTAACGCCATAAAGTTGATACTTGTTTTATCTCAATGATAAAAAGCACTTTTGACATGATGGCCCTATCATCAATGCTGATTCTCTAACATCTAATTCACGTCTACACAACGTCTAAGAACCAGTCGAAGCCTGGACGTCCACGTCCGTAAGACCTCTTACTGCATACTTCTATTCCATGTCTACACTTGGAAGTCTAAAAGATCTCACTTTCGCGGCCAAATTCGACATCTATTAGACGTCTATGGTAGATGGTCATTAGACGTCTAGGCATCTATCCTTAGACGTCTTTTCGACGTCTATGACACGTCTACCTTCTATTAACATAACTTGTAATTACAACTTGTAATTACAAGTTATGCTGCATTTTAGAACTCAACCACATTTTGCCTACATGTAGGGGAGTGCCCAGGAACGTTACTAGGCACTGTATGAGTGTATGTGCCTGTATGCATTCTAATGTAGGGCAAGGTGGCATTTATTCACATGTATGTGGCTGTATAAATGCGTGAGGTACAACGATGCTCTAATATACGGCGCTTTATATATGGCACGTTTATTTTATATACATTGTATTAGATTTTATAAAAACGTATACATGCCCCTGTATATAATTGTATAATTTTTAACCAAATATTATACACATTTGTAAAACACCCTTTATATCGTTATATTACGGTGTACACAATCATATCCAATTTTATAAAAGTCTATAAATTGTAAGAAAATTTCTTAGTGAGTTGTATACAAACCGTTTCACCCGGGATTGCCCCTGATGACCTAGTGTATGAACAAATGCTTGAAGGAGATTATGATGCTTTACCTGACGAGTTTGTAAGGAGACATCCCTTAGTGCAACTCATGAGGCAGGCACAAAGGGATGGAGTTCTGAACAGTTGTACAATATCATTCATTATTTTCATCAAAAGAATGTCTCTTTTCTTTCTTTTTTCTTGTCTTTTAAGAACTCAAGGATTTCCTTGTTAAGTTCTAATTTTAAAACTTCCAGAGTCTGCTGTGTCTGCTTCTGTGTGAGTGGGGGCCCTCCCGCCCAATTCCAACGCTTCTTTTGCTTAGCAGACTTCACACGGCTGATGTTGCCCTTTTTAGTCCGCCCTTATGCTTTCAAAAAAGCATTAAAGCGGGCTTATGCAACCGCTCTTGTGTCCGTCCGTCCGTCGTCCGTGTAAGAGTAAGGAGATGAGCTAGAGGTCTACAAATTTCAGAGTATCTTAGGGGTCAGTTCTGGACAACGAAACGCCTGGTGCAAATCCTGAAGCCACCCCCAAGGGGTTAAAAGGGGGTAATAAAGAAATAAGGGTTGGTCCAAAAAGTAGGAAAAAATATTTTTATGGTTTTCTAAGGGGTAACTCGTGAAAGTAGACTTCTTCCGGGCGAAAATTTCGTCCGTTTGACTCTATCTTGCACCGTTTGGGACCTACACGGAAAAAAAAGGTTGGTTGGGGTAACCGGCATATTTGCCGGTTGGCGGCTGCTAGTTGGGGCCACCATCGGAATTAGTTGGGCGAACTGATTTTGGGATGTTGGTACCCAGGCGACTTGTTTGCCACAACTATTTCAGATTGTCACCCGAGATGGTTGTTGCAACCAATCCATCGGTTTCACTTCGGGATCCGGGGCGCCTCGGCTAGCCCCCCTCCACTCCCCCACCTGCCCCACTCCCCGCTGCCGCCCGGCCGCTGCCGCCGCCGCCCGCTCCGGGTGGCTCCGGGATCGCGTCGGCAGCGGCACGTGGTCGTTGTACGGCACGCTCCCCCATACGCGTCGCGATAGCCTAGTGGTATCGCGGAGGTCTCGCAGTCGCAGCGGCCGGGGTTCAAGTCCCGACCGCTGCGAACACATGAGGCCTCCGTGAGGGCCTTACTGGGTTAGCAAGATGGTCACTTCGCTCGGAAGGGTGAGGGAACGAGGCGGAAGTGGCTCGAGAAGATTTAAAATTTTATTTTCGTCACTAGTAACTCGGTTTTCCGAACTAAGGTCACTCGGTTGCCATGACCATCTCGTGTTAGTTGCTATGACCAGGCTACTTTTACTAAAAAGTATAGTTGACACAACCAACTTTCTAGTAACGCCAAAAGTAACTAGGGGAGAGTGGGGCACATTGGTCCATGGGGCACATTGGTCCACCATCAAGTTTCACGAGGATAGAGCAATCGCAGTGACCTGACTCACACTATGGAAGAAGCCATTACCACCCTGACTGATTTTCTGGAAGGTATGGCAAAGTTCACTGGCAACTATCGGATTGGCGAGGGGTTAAATATTTTTTAACCTCAAAATCAGGTAAAAGTAAAACGTCTTTACTCCACAACTAGCCCATTTAGAGGTACATCACACGAATTTTCGGTTTCAAACCAAGTTTTATGGAAAAGCCTACTCTTTTAGCTACAGATTGCACCCAGTGTCCAATTGGTTAGGGCAATCCAGTTATCTTTTGGAGCCATTAATGAAATTTGCTACCCTTGGGGCAGTTTGAGCCGTCTTGCAAACTGACTTATTTAATTTTTCGAAAACTTGTTTCCACTTGGTATGTTCTTCTTAGAATAACACTTAGACACCCTGATGGTGTTCAGAATAAAGCTAGGGTTGTCTTCGCCAATTTTTTTTACCTTGGCTCAATGTGCCCCATGCATGTCGGCCCAATGTGCCCCGGGCAGGGGCACATTGGTCCACGAGCAGGCCTCTGCGGGTTTCGGTTTTCCTCAGTCTGTACCTACAGAAAAGTGTTGCGACCAATTTTCTGAGGTAAAGTAAGGACCAAACTAAAACTTGGCGATAGAAAATAATTTCTTGCTCGTCACATGAAGCATTGGGAGCAAAAAGAAAAAAAACGGACCAATGTGCCCCACTCTCCCCTACGCGACTCGGTTGTGAGAACCGAGTTACGGGTTAACGCAACCGACTCGTTTTTTCCGTGTAGAATGCCTTTTTCGCCGAATTCTGAATTCTGAATCAGGAACCTCCCTCAGATTTGCCGTATCTTCCACTGTTTTGGCCCTAGAGGTAGACATATTGTTCTTCAGTAAATCGCGAGACTGAAATGGTCGGGCCGTACGCCCGACCATCGCCGCCGGCAGGCCAAGCAGGCCCGGCCCCAGCCGAACGGAGTTGCCGGAAGTGGAGCTGGCAACTGCGTTTGGCCGAAGGGTGCCTGCTTGTTTATTTTGGACACTGTCCCTAAACTATACGTAACTGGAGCCTCGTTGTCCACGATCCCACCATGAATTTCTCATATCATGGTCCCTATGTCAGGGTCCATGGGGCAGCTCCCTGAACCAGTTTGATGACCCTGCACATCTCTGGCAGTGAAGTAGGGGTCTGCCAAGCTCTGATACCTCTTCACATGCACTCGTCTGAAGTGAATATTCTATAGTGTACTGACTTCATCTCCATTGCTACAAGCTAATATAAATCAATGGTTCTGACAGTGCCTGCCACACTATTGAGAAGGGGCTGCTATTCCTTGTATTTGGAGGGGAAGAGCAGGACAGCGCTCTTGTCCCAGCCATCTGTTTAAACACAACAGAAACGATGTGAAACTGACTGATGGAAAGGTACCTGTGACAAAAGTTTTCACAAAGTTAATAGTAACGTACGCTCTGATGCTTTGCAAGATGCAAAGGATAAAGATGAGCAGTGTCTTCGTTGATGGCGACTTTAAATTTGTGGAGGTACTACCCCTTCATCTGCCAAAACCTTTTTCCAATCGGGTACCACACCACCAGCACCTCCAGCATTTCAGCATAGAGGTAATAGTCTAGGCGGTTATCAAAATAATTCTGCATTTTGTGAGGAAAGCATGAAATATTGCACAGTCGTACAATGAACCCAAACGAACATTTTGACCCGCAGTGCCGGAAGTTCCGACCCATAGGCGCGGCTGGGCGGGAAATTCAAATTTCAAATGCGTTAATATAGATAATTCGTTGGTGACGACTACCTACTCCATTCCAAACGCTACATAGGGGCCTAAACGTAAAAAAGCAGGCCCGCCCTTCCACCAAACGAAGATGCCAGCTACGCTTCGCTCCGCCGGCAACTCCGTTCGGCAGGGGCTGGGCCTGCTTGGCCTGCTGGCGGCGATGGTCGGGCCAGCGGCACGACCACATCTGTCACGCGATGTGCTGAAGAACATGATCGAATGATGTAGCGGGCCTTCGGCCCGCTTAAACCTGTCGTCTTTGAGTTTGCCCCAAAGACTTGAGAAAGGGATGTAAAGGTGAAGCACCGCGACTACAACCCACCCTTCTGCTTAGAAATCGTTTTTAGGGGGTGGGGGAAGAGTTTCCTTTCTATTTTGCGGTTTTTAGGCCTTTTTCTACACCTTATTGCTCACTTTGGCAATTTTTAGCTTTTTTTCGTCAAAAAAGACCCTCTAGCGCCCAAACGGTTAGCGAAATGGACGAAATTTTCGCCCAAAGGGCTCTACTTTGTCGAGTTACCCCTTTTGGGGAGAATTTTTGAACCTTGGATACCCCCATTAACACCCTTTGGAGTGGTTGCCAGGATTTGCCGTAGGCGTTTCGTTCTCTAGGAGTGAACCTTAAGATACCCTGAAAATTTCAAGTGTCTAGCACATCTCCTTCTAGTGCAACAGACAGACCGACAGACAGCCAGACACACAGACAGACAGACACGAGGTCGTTTGCATAAGCCCGCTGGATAGCTTTTTCAGAGCAGAAGGGTGGGCTAAAAATGAGCCTAGAGGACGACATACTGACTGCCAGAAACCATTACCGGTAGCCCTCAACCCGGGAGTGGCGGGAAATTTGAATTTTATTTAATTTTGAAGGAACATTTTACATTGCGACTATCGGGTTGCGCTACGCAGTTACTCGGGGGTAGATCCCCTCTGTTAAGGGGTTGAAGATGTTGACATCGGGTTTCTCTGTATGGATGTGTTCCAAATGGCAAAAGGGGTCATTCCTGAATGTTTCATGCCGAAACCTAACGTTCCAAAATGGCCGATTTTCAAAATGGGGTTGCGTGTTTGCGGGGGTCGTTTGGCCGGGGGTTGTCCGATTCGAAAATCATAACTCACCCCTTCGAGGGGGTGGGGGTAAGTGTGGAAGGGGGTGGGTTGGTCCCATCGCAATTTTGCTCACACCGTTCGAAAGAGAACAACAATTTGGGGCGACTCGCGAAAAATCTTGACTTTCTGCGCCCTTAAAGTGCCAATTTTGAAGTTGTTACGGCCGGTTTTATCAGCCTCCTCCACTCTAGGGTACAGCTCCTTGGGGGTGGCCAACGGCTTGCGCACTTCCAGAGCCTCGAGATGAATGATTGGGACGCCTGCACGCCAATTCTTAGCTTCATTACTCCAAAAACATAGAATCTACGTCAGTTTGAAAAAACCGCCCGCTAATTTTGATGAGCAGTGTATGTGCAGTGCTCGGCTGTCGCTATTTCGGCCTTGTACATCTACTTCTGGTCGATAGCAGACTGGAAGTGAGCGCCAAATTCAAATGTATCTGAAGTACAAGCATAATGTACAATTCTTAAACGCTCTAGGAACGGTCTCTTCTTTACATAGCGACGACCAAGTTGTAAAATTATTCACAGAATGTCCAAGTTTGAAATTTTTGCATACCTGCATGTGAGTAAAACAAATCACACACGTGCAAATTTGTGCATGACTTTGCCGGGAAATGGCTACCTTAACCAGTGTACGAAACTATATTCGCATGCATACAAGACTCACGCAAAATAGTGTGTTTGCTGAAACAGAAGTGTGCCTTTGTAAAGTTAGCAAACTGTTTGCTGTTCCAGCAAAATGTTTTCTGAAACAGGAAAAACTTAATGAAAAATGTTCGCTGAACGTGATCCGATGTTTAAATCATCGCTTCGGTGCACCTGGCAGCTCTGACAGTGAAAACAAGCAGGCCCACCCTTCCGCCAAACGAAGTTGCCAGCTCCGCTTCGCTCCGCCGGCAACTCCGTTCGGCAGGGGCCGGGCCTGCTTGGCCTGCCGGCGGCGATGGTCGGGCCTGCGGCCCGACCATTTCTGTCACGCGATTTGCAGAAGAACATGATCGAATGATGTAGCGGGCCTTCGGCCCGCTTAAACCCGTCATCTTTGAGTTTGCCTTGTAGACACGAGAAAGGGATGTAACGGTGAAGCACCGCGACTACAACCCACCCTTCTGCTTAGAAAACGTTTTTTGGGGGTTGGGGGGAGAGTTTCCTTTCTATTTTGCGGTTTTTACGCCTTTTTCTACAACTTATTGTTCACTATGGCAATTTTTAGCTTATTTTCGTCAAAAAAGACCCTCTAGCGCCTAAACGGTTAGAGATAGAGCGAAACGGATGAAATTTACGCCCATAGGGCTCTACTTTGACGAGTTACCCCTTAGGAGACCATCCAATATTTTCGGAAATTAATAAATTTATTTTTGGGCCACTTTTGTGAGAGAAACTCCCTCCAGCGCCCAAACGGTGAGAGATAGAGCAAAACGGACGAAATTTTCGCCCAAAGGGCTCTACTTTGACGAGTTACCCCTTAGGAGACCATAAAAAAAATATTTTTTTCTGACTTTTTTGACCTACCCCCTTTTCTTTGATAACCCCTTTCAGCCCCTTAGGGTTGGTTGGCAGGATTTGCCGTAGGCGTTTCGTTTTCTAGGAGTGAACCTTAAGATACCCTGAAAATTTGAAGTCTCTAGCACATCTCCTTCTAGTGGAACAGACAGACAGACAGACACACCGACAGACACACAGACACACAGACACACACGAGGTCGTTTGCATAAGCCCGATGGATAGCTTTTTCAAAGCAGAAGGGCGGGCTAAAAAGGCCTAAAAACCGCAAAATAGAAAGGAAACTCTCCCCAACCCCCAAAAAAGTTTTCTGAGCAGAAGGGTGGGTTGTAGTAGCGGTGCTTCACCGTTACATCCCTTTCTCAAGTCTTTAGGGCAAACTCAAAGATGACGGGTTTAAGCGGGCCGAAGGCCCGCTTAATCAGTCGATCATGTTCTTCAGCAAACCGCGTGACATAAATGGTCGGGCCGCAGGCCCGACCATCGCCGCCGGCAGGCCAAGCAGGCCCGGCCCCTGCCGAACGGAGTTGCCGGCGGAGTGAAGCGGAGCTGGCAACTTCGTTTGGCGGAAGGGCGGGCCTGCTTGTTAAAAATATGTTTTACTGATTCCTTTGAGGTAACTCATCAAAATTTCGTCTATTTGGCACTATCTTCAACCGTTTAGGCACCAAGAGGGATTTTTCTACACGAAAATGACCGCAAAACATTTCTATGTTTTTCCTCAGATATTTGATGGTCTCCGGTAGGGTAACTCGTTAAAAATAAAACCCCGAGGAACAAAATTTGTGACTTTTGGGTCTGAATGCGTACTTACGACTTTTCCTCGACTCGGGTGTCAGCGCCGCAGGCCTAGGTAGATGTAGGTCAGGCGCGTCGCAGCGTAACATTGTTTCGTGAGGTATCGCGAAGCCTGTTACGCGGTACGTGGTCTGGCGTACATCTACCTAGTTCTCATATTGAGGTATCATTTGTTTATGGCTGCTTGTTGGCTGAGCGATTAGCGAAGCCTATTACTCCAGTGATGATCAAAAAGTTTCGCGTCTGTCTGTCTGTCTGTTTGTGTGTGTGTTTGTCTGTCATCACGATAACTCGAGAACGAATTGCCCGGGTAAAAATCCAGGACGGCTATTCCCGTTTTCTTGGTGTATGAGGCAGGCGAAAATATTCCGCAGAGTTCGTGGTGATTTGAAGCGAAGTTGGTGCGCTGTTGCTTTCGTCGAGCGAAGAAAGCGCACGGGACAACACGGTATCAAGTCAAGAAGAACGCGAATACTTCCAGAAACGGTGCCCGTCCTCTCGCGTTCAACTGGCTTTTAGCGCGGGCTTCTTTATCTGTGCCCACCTGTAACTTCTCGCCTAGGTCGTTGTTTTATTCGTCTCCTTTTGGCGTTGGCGACACGAAAAGAACGCAGAAAAAAGCCGAACTCGACGCAAATTTCTGTGCACTTGGAGATTCGAATCGCGTCGCTTCGTCGCAGAGAAAACGCCAAAGGTTGCGAATCCCGGCGGCCAAGGGAACGCCCAGGCCCGCGAGGCCCGCGCCGGTGCACGCCGCCAACCAGTATGAGAAATTGCGAGGAGCGTGAAAGAGGGGACGCAGACGCGGGCCCCGCGGCCCCGCGCTGCCCCCCCCCTCTCTCTCCAGGCTAGATTGGCTTATTTTCTCCCCATGTAATGCTTCTCTAGACAAGCGTCGGTCATAAGGATGAGGAATGAAATAGGAGGGATACTTTCCATAGCAATTGTATTTTTCTTAGTTGTACATTTCCATTTCATTAAGGGGAGTACATAGGTACAACGATTCATCAATTTTTATACAGATGCACACATTTGAAATTGAAGAAATAGGAACAGCCTCAATTGTTTCAGTTTTGGCACACTTTTGGATGTGTTGAATAGAGTGCGGGGGGTTGGCTGTTGTGAAGCAATTTTCATTACTATATTGAGTGACAATGGCAAAGTACTGTCCTGGACACGAACACTTTTCTGTACAAGTGCACTTAGTAATCTTCACAAAGCCACGGATACTACCATACTTATTGATACCATTGGTGCAATATTGTACATAGTGAGAGATACTGCACTTGCTTTTATGATAATTTTCTGATGTTATTAAAATGCCTCTCAGTTTTATACGGTGGAATGAGAAAAGACTTTCATAGTTAGTATGCATCAAGAGCTCATCCAACCAAGGTGCAATATTTTCTACTTTACAATATCTTCCAACAGAATAGCACTTCTCAAAAATCAGTTCAATAATTCTGACTCTTTTCCAGTTTTTGTGAACATTTGTACAAAATTTCTTAACATTTTCACTCTTTAAGTCATGTACTACTTTAGGCAAGTTTAAAAATGAGAACAGATTGGAGGATAACTGTGAGCCAGCATATCGGGATCCATGGATCATATTACGAAGTTTCCCATTAAGGTCTTCGAATCTAAAGCATGTTGTAAGACAAGCCGGACCAAGAGCTTTGACGGTAGAAGGAAGATGCAAAATCAAGTGAACATTAAAGGACATATTTCTAAATCCGAACAACTCTTGAAAGTCCTTCACAAATTGTTTTACCAATACTTCAGCTTCTTCAATATCAGCAAATGACACACTTTGCTTATTTAACAAGGACACACCTGCTATTAGCAATTTAAAGTTGTGGAAATAAATTTGTTTCATTTGTCCCTGTAAAACTGGAAGAAGATAGTAGTACAATAACATCAACAATTCAAAGGCCTTGTAATTTGCAGAATTTTGCAAGGATCTTGGTAATCTTTTCACAAAATGTGGTGGCCTGATGGACACTAACAAAGTACTCACAACTTTGACAATTTTGTACAAAGAGTACTCTTCGTCCTTGTGAGATTTATCAAACCACAGTTGCAAAAGCTGGCGCATTATACCAAGGTACAAAAAGTGCATTGTGTCTACTGATGTTGAACATATCATCTGGGGTACCATTAAGTAAAGGTATGATGGGCCCTTCACACCATGAGATGCTATTCTTGCTGATTTGGCTACATTGATGTTGGAAACACAGGACAGAATTGCATCTTCCTCATAACTCTCATCAGTCCTTAAAATAGCATCCTCTTCATATGGATGGACAAAAACATCATCAGATCTCTCAGACTTTTCCCCTTTACTGAGGCACATTGGACATGAGAAAAATCCATTAAAGAGCTTCATATTAAACATCATAGCTTTTGCTGGGGAATCACAGGTGCCACATATTATACAACATTTAACTACTACAGGGTCTTCTTCGCCAGCAACACTAACACTGATGCCTTCCCTTAACTGGTCCACAAGGGGATACACATGTTTTAAATAAACATTCACATTTGGTTTTGATTCACCAATATACACAGCCACAAGAATCAAGTTTTCACGCTTGAACCTCTTTTCTGGTGGAAGTTCATTAATGACTAAGTATAAAGGCCACAGTTGCAGTTTTGAAGAATCATAAAGACAAACGCCGTCGGTATTCCACATAAATGAAATATTATACTTTTCTGATGATAAATCCTGCATTGCCTTTTTATAAACTGAGCCATCAAAAATATCTTCTAAATTGTTGGGATTCATCTTTACCCTCTTAAACCTGTACTGAATATCTTCAATAAATTCTGAGCGAGCATACAATTGTGTTAGCTGTTCAACTAGAGATAAAACTACGACCTGGTCAACAGAGGGTTTCAAAAGTTTACATTCATCACAGATATCTGTCAAGGAAGTTCTAACTTTCAAGCACTGGTTACAATAAAAGTAAGATTGCAGAGGAGTCTTAACATGTTCAAATTGATGAAATAAATTGTAAAGACTAGATACACAATGATTAGGTTTGGGGCAGTGGAGTTCAACTAATTTTAACAATTTAGCAGCACCTGCTCCGCTTAAATTTTCTGATTGAATAAAAGAGAAGATTGAAAGCACACTCTCTTCAACTGTGATAGGAGCACCTAAATACAAGGGGTCTTCTTGCTGAGGTGGAATGATACCCCCATCCACATCGTGACCAGTTGTCTCAGTATCACTATCTGCCTCCAAATCCTCTACAGAACTGACAGTGCTCAAAAAGTCCTCCTGATCATCTGAGTCATCCACTACAGGAAATTGTGAAGTCACAAACAATGCATCGTCTGAAAAATAAAACATGTACATAGTAAAAATACAACTTGATAGGGAACCTGTAGTGATAAGGTGAAAAAACAGAGAAAGGAAAAACTTCTATCTAAATTATTTATACTGACCAAAGGTTCTGACCTCAGCTTGAACAGACATTGCTACTGGGGTTTCAACCGATTGGGTACCTAAAAACCAAGATAAAGTAAGTAAGCAAATCATCATAACAAATCTGTTCCAACATTCTTAGGAGTCCAGTTTACCTTCAAAAACTTGATCCATAAACTCAGATTCATGTGGAATTTCAACAGAAGATGAAGGATGTCTGCTCATATCTGTTAGGGACACAAAGAGAAACAGGTTAAAATTAAAAACGAGGGCAAAAAAAAATCAACGCGAGCAGCCTAAGCTAAGACAACCAAAGCGCGGAAGCGCGGGTATTGTGGTGCTGCCTGACGCTCAACCCCCCTCAAATTCTCCGTTCACGGACAACGGAGCCCCGGGTCAGCCCAGGCTCGTGCTGAACTTCGAGTCAAAATAGTGCAGGGCTGCATCTGCGTCCCACTGGCCTTGTGCGATAGACTGACGGGGACCTGCTCCCCTCCCCCGCCCTCCCACTCCGCAGCGCCGGGCGAGGCCAGGATCCTGGTGAACTGCATGTCAAAGTGCACGGGCCCCTTGCCCCGCGCGCCCGCCGGTCTGACCGACGGTGACCTCCCCTGCCCCGTCATCCCCTCCGCAGCGCCGGGCAAGGCCAAGATCCTGTTCAACTGCATGTTGAAGTGCATGGGCCGCGCGCCCTGCTGGCCTTGGGCGGCCGACCGACGGTGACCTGCTCCTCTCCCCCGCCCTCCCCTCCGCAGCGCAGGGCGAGGCCAAGATCCTGGTGAACTGCATGTCAAAGGGCACGCGCCCCGCGGCCCGCGCCCCGCCGGTCTGACCGACGGCGACCTCCCCTCCCCCGTCCTCCCCTCCGCAGCGCCCGACGAGGCCAGGATCCTGGTCAACTGCATGTTGAAGTGCATGGGCCCCGCGCCCCCGCTGGCCTTGGGCGGGCGACCGACGCCGACGGCGACCTCCCCTCCCCCGCCCTCCCCTCCGCAGCGCCGGGCAAGGCCAGGATCCTG
>NW_026267538.1:47112-49118 GCF_000697945.3 Frankliniella occidentalis | reverse complement strand
CCCTCCCCCGCCCTCCCCTCCGCAGCGCCGGGCAAGGCCAGGATCCTGTTCACCTGCACGTCGAAGTGCACGGGCCCCGCGCCCCCGCTGGCCTTGGGCGGCCGACCGGCGGCGACCTGCCTCCCCCTCTCCCCCCTCCCCTTCCGCAGTACCGTGCGAGGTCAGGATCCTGGTGAACTTTCCGTTGAAGTGCAGCGCCGAGACGTCGACGCCAACTCTCGACTGTGGTGGTGAATGCATTGCCCCCCCCCCCCTACCCCATTTTTCCCTTCTCATTTCCTATCAATGTCCTGGGATAAAGCAGAAGTCGACTGGCACTGAGAGTTGTGCTGGAGCACAGAAACTTATTTTCTCACCTGTTTTGGCATGTGACTGGTCTTGAGTAACTGAGTCTGGTATTATAAATGGTCGATCATATGTGATACTGGTCGAGCATTCCCCATCAGTGTTCCGTTCTCTAGGAGGTGAAATGGCATCTGGCTGTACAGCTCTACCACTCTGTTTTGCATTGCTGGACTCTTGGAAAGACCCTGCTAATTGAAATGCAGACAGTAATGAGTGTAAGCAGGTCACAACCTTAGAGAAAAAACAATCTTGAAACAATTATTTCTTAAGTCTATTCAAACAAAATATTTAAAAATATATAAATTTTTAAAAATATTTCTAATTATATGTTAAGTATACCTTAAATGAAATACAGACTGAATAGTGTAATGATATTATTACCTGAATGTGACTGACCAACATCCAAATTTGCAATGGGTAGCATGAAATGTTGACGGTCTTGACTGACCAAATCTACAAAACATACAGCGAAGAAAAACCATATGATAACAAACCAAAACATACCAGATACAAGAAAGAGGGGGAGTATTTGAAAAGTCCTACCTGTATTAAAAAGTTCTGATGACCCATCGCAACCACTTAACCCTAAATCTCTAATGTCCACATTTAATGATTGCTCAGATGTGTCACCACAGTCCAGATCAGGAATCCAATGGCCCAAGTCAGGCTGAGAGGCTGCTGTCATCATCCCATCGCCATTTTCACTATTTTCACTGATTATAGACAGAAACAAACACTGAGATGTAGTTGCAATGCGGGAGTTTGGCATCAAAACACATACGGTTAGGAGGCAAACACAAAACTAACCTGTCTGAAGATGCCGAAGATTCGCGATCCGGATCCCACCTCCCCCTTTTCTCAGGAGGATCCATATTTGTTGTTGTAATCAAAATCTCAAAATACACAAATTTTTGAAAACGCCACACGGGGTCCGAAACCGACCTACCCCAACATGCCAAGACAACCTCACACCGCGAGCCGGGCGAGCCGGGCCGAGCGGCAGTGTTGCCAACAACAATACAGAAACCCGTTTAAAAAAAATAATCGGCAGCAACAACTGAGCAGGGCGGCCAAGTGGGCCGAGTATCGTTTTCCTGCGACTTATACTTTTTAAACCGTTTCAAGACTCAACTCTATCGCGAAAGGCAGTAATTAATACTATACACGACCGATTTTATTATTCGTAGTTGCCTACGCAGCTGTCTCTCTCTCTCCAGCACCGAAGAACTATTGATGATTTGACTGATGCAGTGGTAGTGGTGTGCGAGAGAGAAGGAAGCGCAGGTGGTGAGCCGAAGTGGTCAAGTTGCGCAAAAGAAGACGGCAGGCAATGGCTAGGGAAAATTATTGTTTGGTGTTCTGGCTGTCAGACCCCCGGTCAGCTGACGTCGTGCCAAAGACCGACGTGATAGGAGACAAGACCATGGTGTGCATCATACCGGGACAGCAAAGGAGAGTCCTCTGGGGGGAGGAGGCGTTTGACGCGCGAGTTGTCGCCACAGGTGAGTACACGTTGTTTTGAAATGTTTGTAACAGAGGTAGGCGGTCAATGCCGCACGTTCGTTGTGTGCCACACGAGGCCAACGAGGCGCAGGGACCGGGACTCGAGTACTTCGACATGGCGTTCACCAGGACCAGGATCCTGGCTTAGCCCGGCGCTG
>NW_026267538.1:44604-45743 GCF_000697945.3 Frankliniella occidentalis | reverse complement strand
GCACTTCGACGTGCAGTTGAACAGGAGCCTGGCCTCGCCCGGCGCTGCGGAGGGGAGGGCGGGGGAGGGGAGGTCGGCGTCGGCCGCCCGAGGCCAGCGGAGGCGCGGGGCCCGTGCACTTCGACGTGCAGTTGAACAGGATCCTGGCCTTGCCCGGCGCTTTAGGGGTAGGACGGGGGAGGGGAGGGGAGGTCGCCGTCGCCGTCGGTCGGCCGCCCAAGGCCAGCGGGGGCGCGGGGCCGCGGGGCCCATGCACTTCAACATGCAGTTGACCAGCATCCTGGCCTTGCCCGGCGCGGCCCGGGGGAGGGGAGGTCGCCGTCGGCGTCGGTCGGCCGCCCAACGCCAGCGGGGACGCGGGGCCCGTGTATTTCGACGTGCAGTTGAACAGGATCCTGGCCTCGCCCTGCGCTGCGGAGGGGAGGGGAGGGGAGGGCGGGGGAGGGGACCAGGTCGCCGTCGGTCGGCCGCCCAACCCCAGCGGGGCGCGGGGCCCATGCACTTCGACATGAAGATCATCAGGATCCTGGCCTCGCCCGGCGCTGCGGATGGGAGGGTGGGGGATGAGAGGAGGTGCAGCACGTGTGGTCTAATTTTTTTGTGTACCTTTTACAGGAACTAAAACAAATCTATCTAAACTCAAGGTATCACGTGATGGCGAAATCATACGAGGGAACCCAGGGCCTGATGCCGTATGCGTTACTACCCGGAAAAAAGCATTAGCAGCTGTGGAAAGTCGTGCGGCCAAAGCCCGCCTGGCGCGTACAGATGTCTATGACATGGAGGTTTTAGTGCCAGGTAATGTTAAGGTGTCGCTTTGAAAGCGCAGCCAAAGTCCATTATTACCGCTGTATTAAATGCAATTCTATCTTTTCCAGTAAATGCGCGAAGACCTGCACAACGTGCCGAGGGTGCTCAGAGGGCCACGGAGGATGAACTGGAGAATGTGAGGAGACAGCTGGACGATCTGAAATGCCTTCAGAAGCCAGCTCCTGAGCTGATCGATAGATTTGTAAGTACGACATTTCTGCTGCACAGGAAATGGATTTTGAGGGGAAGGGGGGGGGCGAAAACAAGCGTTCAATCGGTCTTGATGCACCATGATATGGGTACAAACAGTACACTTAGCTACGGAGAGA
>NW_026267538.1:43478-44543 GCF_000697945.3 Frankliniella occidentalis | reverse complement strand
AAAAAAAATAATTGATTGTTTCCCCTCCAAAAACCTTGGAGAATGTAAAGGGACCTTAAAGAAAGGTGCAAACCAAGTCTGGTGACAATAAAAGACCATAAAATTTTGCTATGAGAGTTATGGTTTTCTGCTAACTTTTGTTGATATCTTTGATCGAAGAGTAGAAAACAAAATTCCAAATTTTTGCCTTAGGTGGTTTCGAAACAGTTTTCAATTATCTTTCTAATGGTGTAGTCAGATTTTACCATACTACAAAGTTTCACAGATTTTTAACCATACCACCTCTTAAATACGCTGTTTTTGCCTCAAAATTTTAATAATTTACAAATCCTGGACCGTTTGATCTACAGATCCCAGATTTGTAGTGGGTTCATATTGCATGAATACCGTTAACTTTTGAGACAAAATCAGTGACCAGCTCTAAAATTTGGGGTCAAATAGGAACTTACTGCATTGTTCTAATTAATTTTGTTACTTGCAGTTTTGCCTTGGCCATGGTGTATACATTGACAAGATCACTCTTCATTTAATCTACCGCTGCAACAAAAAGAACCCTGTCAAACTGTTTCGGACACTTTTGGAAGAGCTCCTTGGAAAAAAACCTTATTGCCACGGGCCTCCTGAGTAGATCTGGCAGGAACGACACTGTTGCAGTGCGTGATGAAATAATCAAAGTTGCTTTAAGTAAGTTTTTAGACTTTTTTGATTTTTCATACCACTTTTCTTAAGTGTTCTCTAATTGGTATTTTTTTGTTTTTTGTTTTTTTTAGGCTACACTTCCGCCAATAGTAAGGGGAAAGATTTTGATTTGGGGAAGACCTGCTCAAACTTCTTCAGGAAGAAGAAAAGTGGTGAAGCCCGGCAGGCTAACCACCACATCCAGCATGAAGCCCAGGTGCAGCAGGCTGGCCAGATCCAGCATGGTGCCCAGGTGCAGCAGGCTGGCCAGATCCAGCATGGTGCCCAGGTCCAGCAGGCTGGCCAGGTCCAGCATGGTGCCCAGGTCCAGCATCATGCTCAGGTCCAGTATCATGCTCAGGTCCAGCATGATGTCCAGGTGCAGCA
>NW_026267538.1:39996-43038 GCF_000697945.3 Frankliniella occidentalis | reverse complement strand
GGCCAGGTCCAGCATGGTGCCCAGGTCCAGCATCATGCTCAGGTCCAGTATCATGCTCAGGTCCAGCATGATGTCCAGGTGCAGCAGGCTGGCCACATCCAGAATGTTCATTTAGCTGAACCTGACTGGGGAGATGTGGAGCATACTGGTACTCTTGCTGATGTATTCTCCCGAAAAGGGCCTATTTGAAGTTGTTTTCAAGTTTCACACTTACTTTCAGTTGGTTTTTTGTTGGTTTTTTTTTGCGTTGAATTAACGCAGGCGCTTTTTTGTTTTTTTAATTATGACTTAAAAATGAAATCAATTCATTTGTTATTGTTTTTCCGTTAAACTAACGCAGGCGCTTCTATGTTTAGTTGTGACTTAAAAATGAAATTAATTCATTTGTTAACATTTCTTTTATAATTTTTATTATGTATGACTAAAGGATGATTTATTTTTTCATAAATGTAACGATTATTTCACAATAAAATATGTGAAACGTATCCCTATTTCATTCCTCATCCTTATGACCGACGCTTGTCTAGAGAAGCATTACATGGGGAGAAAATAAGCCAATCTAGCCTGGAGAGAGAGGGGGGGGGGGCAGCGCGGGGCCGCGGGGCCCGCGTCTGCGTCCCCTCTTTCACGCTCCTCGCAATTTCTCATACTGGTCGGCGGCGTGCACCGGCGCGGGCCTCGCGGGCCTGGGCGTTCCCTTGGCCGCCGGGATTCGCAACCTTTGGCGTTTTCTCTGCGACGAAGCGACGCGATTCGAATCTCCAAGTGCACAGAAATTTGCGTCGAGTTCGGCTTTTTTCTGCGTTCTTTTCGTGTCGCCAACGCCAAAAGGAGACGAATAAAAGAACGACCTAGGCGAGAAGTTACAGGTGGGCACAGATAAAGAAGCCCGCGCTAAAAGCCAGTTGAACGTGAGAGGACGGGCACCGTTTCTGGAAGTATTCGCGTTCTTCTTGACTTGATACCGTGTTGTCCCGTGCGCTTTCTTCGCTCGACGAAAGCAACAACGCACCAACTTCGCTTCAAATCACCACGAACTCTGCGGAATATTTTCGCCTGCCTCATACACCAAGAAAACGCGAATAGCCGTCCTGGATTTTTACCCGGGTGAGCAAGCGACCTGGGATTTTCAGGGTCGTTTGGTGTTATAAAAAGACAGATCAAGTTCGAAGAAGAGCATTCTTGCTCAATAATTGGATTTTTAAAAAATCAAAAACCACAGGTCTTACAAATAATGGTTTTTTAAAAATATTAACTCGTTAAACTCGTTAACTCGTTAAAAATAAAACCCCGAGGAACAAAATTTGTGACTTTTGGGGTCAAATGCCTACTAACGACTTTGGCCCGACTCGGGTGTCAGCGCCGCAGGCCTAGGTAGATGTATGCCCGGCGCGTCGCAGCGTAACAGTGTTTCGTGAGATATCGCGAAGCCTGTTACGCGAGACGTGGTCTGGCGTACATCTACCTAGTTATTACTCGCAATTTTGTAATTCGGCGTCGGCGTTAATGAGATACGGACGGGGCAGAGCAGAGCGGCCGGCGTCGGTGGCTTAGTATTGTTGGACAGGGACGGGGCCTGCTCCTGCTCGCGCCCCCAGCCCTGCCTGACGCAGTATTGTTGAAAAGGGGAATGGGCCTCAAGCGACACTCGGACATCCAGCCAGCCACTCACTGATTCCCTTAGCGCCAATAAATTGTTTTCTGGTCTTTCCTTGGTTCTCTGTCCTTATCTAGAGTAAATGCAAGCTAACACCCTAAAGTTACCTATATATATTTTTTATGTTTAGTCAAAAGGTTTTTAAGGTAGCATCTGCTAAAAATGATACCTTATCGACTTTCCTGGTTTCTGATGCTTTATTGATGAGGACTGAGGTAGTATCGAGTGTCTTAGATCTGAATATAGAGTTTCTTTGTACTATTTCAATGTTTCAACCTTCGGAGCGAAAAGCGCACCTTTGTTCAAGTGGTCATTTTTGAGCGCAATTTTTCCCATGATGCATTTGTCATGCAGTCTTCCGAGTACACGAACTCCTAGTAGGTGTCTCTGAGATACTTTTGAGAATGCATATGTTACTTTCGGGCACAGCGTCTGTGAGTGAAAGCCGTGCAACAGCAGCACTTTGAACGATACCGTTGTTTTAAAACGACATATGTTGTTTCAAAACGACACATGTTGATGGCTGAGCGATTAGCGAAGCCCATTACTCCACTGACCGGAAAAGTTTCATTCTGTTTGTCTGTTTGATTGTTTGTCTGTCCGCACGATAACTCGAGAAAGAATTGAGAGAGCGATCTGGGAATTTCAGGGTCGTTTTGTATCATAAAAAGACAGATCGAGTTCGAAGATGAGCATTCTAGCTCAAAAATTGACTTTTAAAAAAATCAAAAACCACAGGTTGCAAATTATTATTTTTTCAACTATTTTTTTGATGGTGTCGTAAGTGGTAACTCGTGAAAGGAAAATTCTTTGGGCGAAAATTTCGTCCGTTTTGCTCTATCTTGTGCCGTTTCGGCGCTATGGGGCATTTCTTGGCGAAAACAACATGAAAAAGACAACATGGTCTATTAAATCGTAAAAAAAGGCTTCGTGTCACAGGATTGTAAAGGGAGTAATACTTAAACCACACATCAGGTCGAACCACACCCTCTTTTGGGGTTAAGGGTCCCTAAATTATCTGGTATCACTAAAACGGTGATTTTACGTAACAATCTGTCAAAATTCGAACTTAATGAAAACCGTTACCGAACAGCTTAAGTTTCATGTCCCTAATTTTAGAGTTATAAGACCCCGACAAATGGTTCGAGTATGTCAAACTTTGGGCCCGGGAGGCCCTGTTCCCCTATACACTCTCCTTAACTCGTCTCGGGTGTCAGCGCCGCAGGCCTAGCTATATGTGCGCCAGGCGCGTCGCAGCGTAACAGTGTTTCGTGAGATATCGCGAAGCCTGTTAGGGATCGTACCCATACTACGTGACCGATTTTCTGGGATTTTTGACCCCCCCCTCCCCCCTCGTGACATGTGGTAGTATTTGGCTGGACCCC
>NW_026267538.1:37582-39771 GCF_000697945.3 Frankliniella occidentalis | reverse complement strand
TGCACTCTCTTTATTATTTCAAACGAAAAATAACACTGAAATCCGTTTTGTGATACTTTTACTGATTTTTTGCGACAATACTGGTGTTTTGCGATTCCCACGCTAAAGGGTATGATAACCCCCAAAAATGTGATAAAAGTATCGCACTATTGTGATGAAATTATCACAAAAACTGTAATAAAAAGTTATTGATTAATTTTTGTGATGATTTTGTCACAATATAATGTGATACTTTCATCACATTTTTTGGGATTATCAGGCCCTGTAGCGTGGGAATCGCAAAACACCAGTTATCGCATGGTTTTGTGGTAAAGTGTCGCAAAACCAGACTCAGTGAAAATCTTTGAGTGATGAATTAAATGACTCAGTTAAAGAAACGCGCGAAATTTATCGTAAAATCTCGTTTTGAAAATACTACGTGACTTCGGCCGAACCCCCCCCCCTACCCCCCCGTGACCGATCGTAGTATTTTGCCAAACCCCTCCCCCCCCCTAAAAGCGGTCACGTAGTATGGGTACGATCCCTTACGCGAGACGTGGTCTGGCGTACATATAGCTAGTTTTTACTTTTTCATTTGAGTTTTAGTTCTTTTTTTTGCTTTCGCATACGGAAATCAGCATTTCGCCTTTCCTTTCTGGTGCAGTCATTGTTTTTAAAAGCGAGGACGCTTTTTCGAAAAAGGGGGGTCGTGTCGGGGAGCGACACAGTGGTAAAGAGGAAATGCTGATATTGCATAGAACGCTCGAGGCGTTTAGCCTGGCCGCGAGTCGTAGGCTGCCACTCAGAGCGGCGACACCTTCTGGCCCTAGCCTGGTAAGTGAGGGGTTATCCAGCCCTTAACCACGGACTTCTCCCTTCTCATCCGCCATATTCATATCCATATTCTCATCGCCCCACATTCTTAAACACCCCCAGCTCTCGCATCTACGACAGGCAACTCGTAAATGTAGATTCCTTTACGAAAATTTCGCCCGTTTTGCTATATCCAGGCGCTATAGCCAGGCACGTCGCAGCGTAACAGTGTTTCGTGAGATATCGCGAAGCCTGTTACGCCAGACGTGGGCTCGCGTACATATAGCTAGCAGTAATTGGCTGAGCGATAGCGAAGCCTATTACTCCAGTGATTCGCGGAGCGAGCGAACGAGCGATAGCGAGTTCGTGAGGCGACGCGCCTATGATTGACTGAGCTGTCTTTTGTCCGTTACGCACATTCTTCCAGTATGTCTGTCTTTTAGGATATCTGTTAGGATCTCTTTTAGCATATGAGCTAGGATATCTATCTCTGGAATAGCATCCTTCTTTTACGATAGACCTCTTATGATGTCTGTCTTTTCACATATCGGTCTTCTAGGATGCCTCTTCTAGGATTGTCCTTAGGAATGCCTTTTAGGGTCTGTGGTCTATTATGTCTGTCTTTTAGCATATCTGTTAGGATATCTTTTAGGATGTCTGTCTCAATAGATCTGTTAGAATATCTGTCTTTTGGAATGCCTTTCTAGGATGTCTATCTTTTAAAATGTCACGTCCAGAATCCACGTTCTGGTATGTCTGTCTTTTAAGATCTGTTACGGTCTTTCAGGATGTCTTTCGAGGACTCTTTTAGAATGTATGTATCCTACGATGCCCGTCTTCTACGATCTCTCCTAAGATGTCTATCTTTAAGGACGTCTTTTAAGATGTCACTTTAAGATCTCACTTCTAGATTGTCTGTCTTCCAAAAGAAGACGTCTGTCATTTAGGAGGTCCGGCTCCTAAGACGGTCTGTCTTGTGAGATGTCTGTCTTTTAGGGTGTCTGTCTTTTAAGATGTCTGTCTTTTAGGATGTTTTTTTTTTAAGATGTCTGACTTTTAGGATGTCTGTCTTTTAAGATGTCTATCTTTTAGGATAGCTCTCTTTTCGAATGTCTGTCTTTTAGAATATCTGGCTTCTAGAATATCTGTTTTAGGAATTATCTTGAACGATGTGTGTCTTTTAGGATTTATCTTTCAGGATGTCGGTCTTTTACGACGTCTGTCTTTTAGGATGTCTATCTTTTAAGATGTCTGTCTTTTAGGATGTCTGTCTTTTAGGATGTCTGTCTTTTAGGATGTCTGTCTTTTAGGATGTCTGTCTTTTAGGATGACTGTCTTTTGAGATGTGTGTATTTTAGGATGTCTGTCTTTTAGGATGTGTGTATTTTAGGATGTCT
>NW_026267538.1:32452-36792 GCF_000697945.3 Frankliniella occidentalis | reverse complement strand
GATGTGTGTATTTTAGGATGTCTGTCTTTTAGGATGTCTTTTTTTTAGGATTGTTTTTTAGGATGTCTGTCTTTTAGGATGTCTGTCTTTCAGGATGTCTGTCTTTCAAGATGTCTGGCTTTAGGATATCTGTCATTTAAGGTGCCCCCACAATGAGCGCGAGGCGATGCCGGGTAGGCGATGCCGTGCCGGTTGGCGGGGCTACGCCTCCGATCTTCTAAGTAAAGCTGTATTTGCATAAAAGTCGGTAAACCTGCCGGCACGGCCTGCAAGCACAGCCTGGCCGCACGGCATCGCCTACCCGGCATCGCCTCGCGCTCATTGTGGGGGCACCTTTAGGATGTCTGTCTTTTAGGATGTCTATCTTTTAAGATATCTGTCTTTTAGGATTGCCTTTTAGAATGTCTCTCTTTTAGGATGTCTCACTTCTAGATTGTCTGTCTCCTAAAAGAAGACGTCTGTCATTTAGGAAGTCCGGTAGACCGCCCCATATAGCAAAAGTATCAAAATATTGACGGGCCATCCCATAAAAAGTTGTCTTGTGGCATTCAGAATGCTGTTATTTTTTTTCTGATTTTTAAAGATGAATTTATGGTCCAAATTTGGCAAAATTTGGCTAAAAACGTGTTTTTCTGCTTGCGCGACCCCTAAATTCATCTGTAAAAATATGAAAAAAAATTACAGCGTTCTGAATGCCAAAAGACAACTATTTAAGGGATGGCCCGACAATATTTTAATACTTTTGCTATATGGGACAGTCTAAAGTCCGGCTCCTGAAAAGGTCTGTCTTGTGGGATGTCTGTCTTTTAGGGTGTCTGTCTTTTAAGAGGTCTGTCTTTTAAGAGGTCTGTCTTTTAAGAGGTCTGTCTTTTAGGATGTCTGTCTTTTAAGATGTCTGACTTTTAGGATGTCTGTCTTTTAAGATGTCTATCTTTTAGAATGGCTCTCTTTTCGAATGTCTGTCTTTTAGGATGTCTGTCTTTTAGGATATCTGTCTTATAGAATATCTGTTTTAGGAATTATCTTAAACGATGTGTGTCTTTTAAGATTTATCGTTGAGGATGTCCGTCTTTTAGGATGTCGGTCTTTTACGATGTCTGTCTTTTAAGATGTCGGTCTTTTAGGATGTCTTTCTTTTAGGATGTCTTTCTTTTAGGATGACTGTCTTTTAGGATGTCTGTGTCTTACGATGTCTGTCTTTTAGGATGTGTGTATTTTAATATTGTCTGTCTTTTACGATGTCTGTCTTTAAGGATGTCTGGCTTTTAAGATGTCTGTCTTTTAGGATGTCTATCTTTTATGATGTCTTTTTTTTAGGATTGTCTTTTAGGATGTCTGTCTTTTAGGATGGCTGTCTTTTAGGATGGCTGTCTTTAAGGATGTCTGTCTTTTAGGATGTCTATCTTTTATGATGTCTGTCTTTTAGGATGTCTGTCTTTTAAGATGTCTGTCTTTTAGGATGTCTGTCTTTTAGGATGTCTGTCTTTTAGGATGTCTGTCTTTTAGGATGTCTATCTTTTAGGATGTCTGTCTTTTAGGATGTCTTTCTTTTAGGATTGTCTTTTAGGATGTCTGTCTTTTACTATGTTTGTCTTTTAGATGTCTGTCTTTTAGGGTGTCTGTATTTTCAGATGTCTGTCTTTTAGGATGTGTGTATTTTAATATTGTGTGTCTTTTAAGGTGTCTGTTTTAAGGATGTCTGTCTTTTAGGATGTCTGTCGATTAGGATGTCTGTCTTTTAAGATTTTTGTTTTAGGATGTCTATCTTTTAGGATGTCTGTCTTTTAAGATGTCACTTTAAGATCTCACTTCTAGATTGTTTGTCTTTTAAATTTATGTTTTAGGAATTATCTTAAACGATGTGTGTCTTTTAGGATTTTTCTTTTAGGATGTCTGTCTTTTAGGATGTCTGTCTTTTAGGATGTCTATCTTTTAGGATGTCTGTCTTTTAGGATGTCTTTTAGGCCCAAATTAGTTAACAGAACGCGTCTTTTTGGTCACCTCCGTTGTTTCCACGCGTTCACATTAGTGACGGCGGGTCCGGGGAGACTCGGGGCGATGTTCAGAATATCTTGAAATCGTTCAATGGGAGACGGACAACTCGCCCCATCCAAGTCGCCCCATGGTACAAGTCGCCCCAATTCTAACTCGCCCCGATTTTGGGGCTGGGGCGAGTCGCAGAATTGTGCCATCTCGCCCCAGTCAAACATTTTTGACCAATTTTTATTCCATTTGAATATTGCTGGCCATTGTTAAGCGTCCCTCTCCTTCAAAGCCGAAGTCTTCTCTGGCCAAAATAAAAGTTCGAATCCACAGAATTGTGGACCGCACACAGATAATGGTCCCACTGAATTAACGGAGAATGCCTTAGATCAATAGAAATCTAACAAATGGAAAATATGATATTATTTTTCCGCAAAATTAAGCGATTTTCGATTATCTTATGGGGTATGTTCCCTTGAACCAATAAAATTCCGTCGAGTCTAAAGAAAAATTTTAAAACATTTTCTTCCTATTGAATCATCCGAACCTTTTTCTGCCGGCACGGCCTGCAAGCACAGCCTGGCCGCACGGCATCGCCTACCCGGCGGATCTACGCACGCACGTGACAGGCACGCACCACACAGACATCTGCGCACGCAGGTGACAAGCACGCGACACGCACGCGACACGCACGTGATACGAACGCATCTGCGTACGCTAGTGACACGCACGCGACACGCACGCAACACGCACGTGAAACGCACGCGATACGCACGCATCTGCGCACGCACGTGACACGCACGTGACACGCACGCACCTTCGCACGCAAGTGACACGCACGCGACACGCACGTGACATGCACGCGTTACGCACGCATCTGCGCACGCACGACACGCACGCATCTGCTCACTAACGTGACACGCACGCATCTGGCCACGCACGTGTATGCGTGTGTGCCTGCGTTAATGCAGGCGTGTGTGTTGTGTAGAGTATTATCGAATCATATTAGCAGATAACCATTCCGAAAAAAAAATTAGAGGGAGAAATTAGAAACAAGTGATTGACCAACTGAGGATAAATGAAAAAATGCCCTGCGGCCCTCAAGATCATCGGCCCTCAAGATCATCGGCCCTCCCGATAAAAGGTGCTCAAACTGTCATGGCGTTTCGAAGCAAAAGAGGGCTGACTGTGAGGTCATGCTGCCCAAAACAAAAGGAACCGTTTTAAAGCCATACTAAGACGTCCTTCTCTCGTCGCAAAACACAAATTTATCAACACCCCGGGCGTTTGCAAAAACTAGGGAAAAAATTAAAGACACTCACCAACTAATAGAATGGCGCCAGGAGACGGTGGCTCCAACTTTAACACGAAGGTTTGTCCTTGTTAGTTCCTGAACGGCAGACTCGAGACTGAGAGCACGCAGCGTCTCGAGTGCAACCACCGATCTGAAATTTTTTTAAAAAATTGGAAGTATCACAGGCGGCAGAACCGTTCAGTAATTTACGTGCCCCCCTCCCCCACCACAATTCCCTTCTATCTATCTTTCGAGTGAAAATTTTAGGGTATCACGTACCGAGGTCAAAAAGCATTACGATCTCATCACTCATACATTTGCAAACTGTGACTGTGCAGTACTCTTCTGCTTCTGCCCGACATACAATAGTTAAATAAATGTGTAGGTCGACAACACTAAACATGTGATATGTATTTTGATATGATAAAAACAAAAAAAAAAGATCCCCAATGAATTAAGTTTATGTGTCTCAAAAGTTTTAAAATAGGTACATTCAATGCAATGTAATTTGAAGTGAGAGAGAGTGCAGAAAAACTTACAGGATGCGCAGGGGCTCAACCTCCTAGTGATAGAGCAGGCGGCTCACAAGGGCTCTACAAATCTACGAAGAGCCCTACAGGCGTGTCAAACACCACCCACAGAATTTTTCTGCACCCGAATTTTGATCCCCAAGAGCAGAGTAGAACAACCGAAGTCGCGCATTCCAGAAAAAATAGAGAGGGGAAATCCGACATGTCTGACTGAGCAACTAAGTTACAATATTACCCTTAGGCTTCCAAGGCCCTCGGCAATCCCGATAAAAAGGACTTAAGCTGTCCTAAAGCTACGTGTAAGTCGTTACGAAGCAAAAGAGGTTTGTACGCGAGGCTGTAATGCCGAAGATAAAAGTAACCGTTTCAAAACTAAACATCGATTTCCCCAATCGGGAAAATAAAAATAAATAAGTAAACTACACCCTCCTCCCCTTATTACAATATATGTCGTATATATTAGCCCCTACTCTAGTTGCTGGAATAACAGTTGAAAACCGAGTTCACTCACCTATTCATCGAGTCGTGCCGAA
>NW_026267538.1:31499-32032 GCF_000697945.3 Frankliniella occidentalis | reverse complement strand
GGCGTAAAAATCACGCTCGCATCTTGTGAACTCTGTGTCCAGGGCTGGAAAATCGGAATTAAATTAATCGAATCGTAGCGATACTGCATAGTTCCGTTCCATCGGAACTATAACAAGGAACAAAACGAAAAGGAAAGGAACTAAACGAAGAACAAAACCTCAGCAAACAAAACTGAGAAAAAACTCGCAGGAGTAAAACTGCGTTTCGATTCGATTATTTTTGTTCGTAAGAGTTAAACATAGTTCCTATCTTTTGGTGACGTCATTGGAAGAACAAAACGTATCGGTCCCACGGGTATAAAGCCTACTGTGACCTGTCGCATTCGGGCGTGTGTGTACTTCTGCGTCTAGGCTTCTACGTGCTTCTGTGTTTGATCGTGCGCGGGCGAGTATCTGTGTGCGTGTGCGTGCATCTGGTTTGATCGTGCGCGGGCGAGTATCTGTGTGCGTGTGCGTGCATCTGCGCACGCACAGACAGGCACGCAACACACAGACATCTGCGCACGCAGGTGACAAGCACGCGACACGCACGC
>NW_026267538.1:30706-31449 GCF_000697945.3 Frankliniella occidentalis | reverse complement strand
ATCGGCCCTCCCGATAAAAGGTGCTAAAACTGTCATGGCGTTTCGAAGCAAAAGAGGGCTGACTGTGAGGTCATGCTGCCCAAAACAGAAGTAACCGTTTTAAAGCCATACTAAGACGTCCTTCTCTCGTCGCAAAACACAAGATTTATCAACACCCCGGGCGTTTGCAAAAACTAGGGAAAAAATTAAAGACACTCACCAACTTATAGAATGGCGCCAGGAGACGGTGGCTCCAACTTTAACACGATGGTTTGTCCTTGTTAGTTCCTGAACGGCAGACACGAGACTGAGAGCACGCCGCGTCTCGAGTGCAACCACCGATCTGAAAATTTCCAAAAAAAAATTGGAAGTATCACAGGCGGCAGAACCGTTCAGTAATGTACGTGCCCCCCTCCCCCCCAACAATTCCCTTCTATTTATGTTTTGAGTGAAAATTTTAGGGTATCACGTACCGAGGTCAAAAAGCATTACGATCTCATCACTCATACATTTGCAAACTGTGACTGTGCAGTACTCTTCTGCTTCTGCCCGACATACAATAGTTAAATAAATGTGTAGGTCGACAACACTAAACATGTGATATGTGTTTTGATATGATAACAAGCAGGCCCGCCCTTCCGCCAAACGAAGTTGCCAGCTTCGCTTCGCTGCGCCGGCAACTCCGTTCGGCAGGGGCCGGGCCTGCTTGGCCTGCCGGCGGCGATGGTCGGGCCTGCGGCCCGACCATTTCTGTCACGCGATTT
>NW_026267538.1:25403-26291 GCF_000697945.3 Frankliniella occidentalis | reverse complement strand
CACCTCCCCTCCCATTACAATATATGTCGTATATATTAGCCCCTACTCTAGTTGCTGGAATAACAGTTGAAAACCGAGTTCACTCACCTATTCATCGAGTCGTGCCGAAACCAGTGGCGCCAACTCCAGCATGCATACACGCAGTTTAGTCATGGTCCCTGAACGGTGCCCTAGAAGTGACGCGGCGGGCAGCAGTTCTCACACATTTGACACAGGCAGGAGACGCTCCTGCGAGCACGTGCGTAATCACCGATCTGAAAATTGAAAAGAGAGTAATTAAAACAAGCGGAAGATGAGTCCAGGTATATCAGTGAGTACGATTAAATGTTTAGTGCAATGACGTTAGGGACCTAACATAAGATATGTATAAAATACGATACACCCCACTTAAGCATTGATGCTGTTAAACGAATACTCGCAAAATATCTGTGAATCACAAACTTGAAGCTAAATACTGCCCCCACCCTGCCCCGCTCCTCCCCGCGCCCAACGATTTTTGTTTTTCTCCTTCCGGTCTAGCCGAGCCCTGGAGTACCCTATAGCATAGCCACACGGCGGCCTGTTATCGGCTGTTGCATCAAGTCAACTGCTAACCAAAACAAACTTTTTTCACGCTGGTGGCGTAAAAATCACGCTCGTATCTTGTGAACTCTGTATCCAGGGCTGGAAAATCGAAACGTAGCGATACTGCATAGTTTCTCAGCCTCAACCTCAGCGAACAAAACTGAGAAAAACTCGCAGGAGTAAAACTGCGTTTCGATTCGATCATTTTTGTTCGTAAGAGTTAAACATAGTTCCTATCTTTTGGTGACGTCATTGGAAGAACAAAACGTATCGGTCCCACGGGTATAAAGCCTACTGTGACCTGTCGCATTCGGGCGTGTGTGT
>NW_026267538.1:24398-24703 GCF_000697945.3 Frankliniella occidentalis | reverse complement strand
GTTCCTATCTTTTGGTGACGTCATTGGAAGAACAAAACGTATCGGTCCCACGGGTATAAAGCCTACTGTGACCTGTCGCATTCGGGCGTGTGTGTCGTCTTAGAAAGATATTAAAAAAAATTAAAAATTAGAAGTAATTTGTTAGGGTTTTCGTTTTTGATTTTTTTGACAGGTCAATTTTCAAGCTAGAGGGCTCAAAATCAATACAGTCCTTGCTTTTTATGCTACAAAGCTACGCTAAAAATTGCAGGTACCTAGCTCAACCCGTTCTCGAGTTATCGTGTTTACAGACAGACAGACAGACA
>NW_026267538.1:20839-24151 GCF_000697945.3 Frankliniella occidentalis | reverse complement strand
AAAATCAATACAGTTCTTGCTTTTCATGCTACAAAGCTACGCTAAAAATTTCAGGTACCTAGCTCAACCCGTTCTCGAGTTATCGTGTTTACAGACAAACAGACACACAGACAGACAGACAGACAGACAGACAGACACGAAACTTTTTGATCATCACTGGAGTAATAGGCTTCGCTATCGCTCAGCCAAATAGGCTTCGCTATCGCTCAGCCAATTACCCGAGAACATGTCGTAAAATCACGATAATTTTCTTTACAGTGCTCGGAAAATATCTGTGAATCACAAACTTGAAGCTAAATACTGCGTCCACCCTGCCCCGCTCCTCCCCGCGCCCAACGATTTTTTTCACGTCTCCAGTGCCCAGCGAGACTAGGGTAAGATGCCCTATGATGGCCACCTTAAGAATGGGCCTGCCCAATGATGGCCACCCCTTTCTTTTGTAATGTATAGACAACGATGTGAAGTAGTTTGGCTTATTATTCCCAAGTAGGGACCTTACTAGAACACTACTTCAAGGCCAAGATGGTAAAGTGACCAGATGGGCTGGAAATCGAGAAAAGTCGCCATCAATGGGACAGTGGCCATAATAGGGCACCTTACCCTAAGGGAAAATAATATGAGCACGAATCACGTATTTAATGACGCGCTAATTGAACAAAATGTCTCTGTTTTAAAGGCATCCAGCTCGAGCAAAATAGCCCACTTGAGGTGCGCAGGGGCGACAATGCCCTAGCGATAAGGCCAGGCGCTTCTCAGGGATGCTCATTAAAACATACAGAGGACCCTACAGAGTCGCGTCAAACTCCAACTACAACAGCCTTCCGCACCCGAGCCGTTACCCTCGAAAGCCCGGTGGCAACAACCGCACTGAGAAAAATGTTTAGATGCGCGCACTGAAGTTCATTTGATCGATCTGACCCTTCAGCAGTCTACAAAAGGTTTGGTTCCAAGCAACAAACAGTTTTATGTAAATGTCCAAACGGTTGCTTCCTCGACACGAAACGTGTTTCAGTGGTGCTTAGAGCGTTTCACTTTTCACTAAAGTTTCGAAAAAATTCCGCACTACCCCTACATTGATTCCTTAAATAAAATAAAGAAATACGTGTCTCGGCGATTTTGAAAATTATAAAAATTAAACTATGCGTCACCGTTCCTAAGTTTTGGAATTGTTGGAATTTAGTTAAAAAATCATAACTCCCTCAAAACTCGACCGATTTTCGCCGTTTACAACTCAAAACACTTGTTTTGCTTTGCACATTCAAGATACGACCGCGATATGCTGCTAGGGTGGCTCCACAGCCTCCAAGAAGGCGGTAAACACACTTACATCGTCCGTTTTTGACGTTTATTTACGTGACAAGGCCAAGTCTTATGTGCTTAAGTAGTCGGCGCGTTGTTCTGAAGGGTTAAATAATTAACGACATATTTAATTAGTGGCCACGCACGTTATTTTTTTTTTCTATTTCGATATTACAGGAAGGTTTAATATTTTACGTACCAGTCTATAACAAGCCGGAGAATAACGAAGTTTGGAGCCAGGACACCAATTACGGCATGATCTGCAAGCCTGACCTAAAGTTTTTTTGTTTTTTGTTTTTAAACCGGAACCTCCCGACCTTCTCCTTGGGGATCATTAGGCCTTTTGGGGTGTAAAGACCTTAAGTATCGCTTATCAAATGTTCGCTGCAGGCGCTCCCGCCAGCTCCTGGAAGGTTAGGCATACCGCACGTTCATGTGAAATTACTCTACTGACATGCAGGAAACACGACCTGCCCAGATACAGGCCCTTCCGCCCCGGATTGGCCAAGTATAGCAATAGCACGTCAAAACTCCAAAAACGGACGATTTTAGTGCGTTTACCGTTCTGTTCGCCTTCTGGGAGGCTGTAGAGCCACCCTAGCAGCCTATCGCGGGCGTTTCTTGATTGTGCAAAGGGCAGTGCAAGTGTCGAGGGGTGCCTAACTCCATAAAAATGTGTACTCCGAAATACCAAATTGTCAAGATTACCAATGATTACCAAAGATTACCTATGTATTCTAGGTATGATCCACCTGCATTCGAAATCGAAACGGACATCTTTTGTTCCGAGAAAGATGTATTTTTGTGCAACTCTTTGGTAGTTCTTGATTCTTTAACATGCATCTTACAAATTTGCATTCTATGATCGGACAAATCGTGATTTTGTCCATAAGAGGGATGCAAAGATGCTATATTAAACATGCGCGTTGGCATTTAGGCAAGATGTGCACCAAAATTCATGTCTAAATCAACAAATTTGTCCTTTAAAAGGACCCTCACGAGTGTGAGGATTACCAGGGATTACCAGTGATTACCAAGTCTGTGTACACCTGATTACCACAGTTGGGCACCCGGGTCCGCAACTACACCCAGAGAAATGATTAGCAATGGCAACCATCATATGGTTCGCTCAGGGAGCACCATAAAATATGGTTGATGCAACCTTACCGTGGTAGTGAGAACCAAAAATATGGTTTTCATCACGTTATCACTGTTGTCTCAACCATATTTTATGGTACTCCCTGAGCCGACCATCAGATGGTTGCCGTTGCTAATCATTTCTCTGGGTGTAGGTTCGAGCACGTACACTGGCCGCCCGGAAAACTGGGAAGACCGGGAAGACCACCAGGAAGACTATGACAACCGAAGAAGACCAAGAAAATCGTAGGCCACAAATGTGACGGAAAACCAGAAAATATAAGGGAAAGACCGGAAAAACTTTAGGAAAGACATAGAAATTGCAAGGAAGACCAGAAAATGTAAAGTAAGACCGATGAAAATGCGAGAAAATCGCAGAAAACTGGAGGAAGCCTTTACAAAATCTAAGAAAACCAAGATATTGGGAAAACAAAGAAAAAGTTGGGAAGACCGGGAAAACTTTAGAGAAACCTAGGAAAACTAGGAAGCCCACCCCATGTGTCCACCGACCGGCAGACCGTACTTGCGGACCCCTCAGGCGCATAGCTCAATTTTCATAATTTAGGAAATTGCTGAGACACGTATTTCTTTATTTTAAATAAGGAATCGATGTGGGGGTAGTGCGGTCTCTTTCCGGACCGAAAACGGACTAATGAAGGACTAAAATTTTTCGTACGGGATTTACACACTTAAGTTTCAACGAACCATTTCAAATCTTTGCAGATTGCGAAGCATATTCTTTGCAATAGAGTATTACCCTCCAAGACAATAGGGTGTCCCTCTAGAGCGCGGAGCGGAACTAAGAAGAACAGAAGCGGATACAGAGAGCGGTAGTTGGGGCGGGCGCGTGGGGGAGCTGAGGGTGGTAGCACCACG
>NW_026267538.1:16653-20205 GCF_000697945.3 Frankliniella occidentalis | reverse complement strand
TCCTTATACTTTGTCTTTAATCACAATCCGTAAAAGGGTGACTTTATACATGTCAATTAAAACTACTACTCAATGAAAAATGTAAGTCAGTAAATCTGATTTAAGGATTGCAATTTGACTTCTGATTGTGAATTAAACCTATTGTAATTAGTCTTTATTCACAATCCGTACAAGGGAGACTTCATAGAAGTCAATGAAAGGTACTACTCAATGACAACCGTAAATCAGTAAATTTGATTGTATAGGATTTGATCCTATCGGATCTCATTTTGACCTCTGATTGTGAATAAACCTATTCTAATTCTTACACTTTAGTCAATTAAAAGTAATACTAAATGACAACCGTCAGATTCTTTCTAGTTTGTGTTTGTTCACAATAGGGTATTTCGGGTAAGCGGCGGGGCGGAAACGGAACCGGCCAGTTCACCGCTGGTTGCATCTCTGCTGCTGATGCGCGGGGAAGAGGGGGAGGCGGCGGGGCTTGGCAGAGTCTACTGCGCATGCGCAGTTCGCAGGCTGAGACGGGCCCAGCAGCCGCTCGGCCGTTCCGTTTCCGCTGCTTCGCTTACCCGAAATACCCTGTTCATAGAAGGGTGAAATTATTGATATAAACTAAGTAAGACCAATGTCAGGAAACTAATTTAATTTTTGTTTGTTCATGATTGATAAAAGGGTGAATAGGGTGTTCTAGGCTATCTAAAACAGAAGTGAAAAAGAACAAACTCACTGATTTATCTGTTTCCGTCCGCCCAGTATGAGAAACTACCATGGTAGTTTGGTCCGATCCTAACCTCTCAAATATGGAGGGGAGCTCGAAACTGATCTGACAGTTTCTCATACCTGAAAGGTTGCCGAGGCATGTGATTAGCTCGACGAATCAGAGCCATTTCGGAATCAGAAAGGGTCAGTGAGTTTGTTCTTTTCCTACTTCCGTTTTAGATTGCCTGTAACACCCTATTTGCTGGATGCCAATAGGGTATTTCAATGGAGTGCTGCCCGGAACTAAGAAGAACAAAAACGGATACAGGAAGCGGTGGTGGGGGCGGGCGCGCGGAGGAGCGGCGGGTGGAGGGGAGCCTCCACGCCCGCCCTCCGCTCCTCCTCGCGCCCACCCCACCACCGCTCTCCGCTCTCTGCATCCGCTTTTGTTCTTCTTAGTTCCGGGCAGCGCTCCATTGAAATACCCTATTACTGAATGCTGGATATCGTTGATAAACGTAATCAAAAATCAAAACATATAGACGCATCCGTGCAACACTGGCGAATCTGTTTTAGACGGACTAACAAGGGCGAATCTGTTTAGGACGGACGAACAAAAGCGAATGTGCTTTTTCAGAATTTCTGCAGACCTATCTTTAGACGTCTCTCACTCTTCGATTTGACGTAGATCACTTTGTCGGAATGTCGACCGGAACCAGTTACGAAAAATAACGCTATTTTAACGTTTAAATGGCTTTGGAAGGTAGAGGCACAATCCACAATGTTTGTGATAATTTTTTATATCGGGTATGCAAGTTTTCTCGCGAAGAAATGGCAGGATAAAGGTACTGGTTCCGGTCGGGATTCCTGTTTCTTCTCCCGGAGCCGAAACTGAATAGGGTCTATTCTGAAAAAGCACATTCGCCTTTGTTCGTCCGTCCTAAACAGATTCGCTCTTGTTCGTCCGTCCTAAACAGATTCGCCAGTGTTGCACGGATGCGTCGATAACATAACCACGAACCACATTGAAAATCAACTAACAGCTTGTCACTGCAGAAGGGCAATTTATACCGAATTGAACTGTCACGAATTTAAATATGGTTAAAATCTTGATTAACTGAAACTGACCTTAAACTCAAAATAAAATGTCACTAGAGAACGCCTTCATCAAGCAAATTATCGTTTCCCACCTGCCATTTTGATAACAACTGAAGAAGTTCAAAATCAAACGCTGCATGAATTTCTACTAATTCCCAACAAAGTGATGTGTATGTAATGAATTTGCCATTTTGACAACCTACCCAGTAATGACACAGCAAAGTTTTCAATAGGGTATTCCGCTGCAAGCCAACCGGAACCTAAAGAAGAAAAGCATGACTGCTCGATTTGTTTCCCTCTGCGCGCTCATTGGCTGACCGCCACAGCAACGCCATCTTTGGCAAATCAGCGATCAGGGGGAAACCGATTGGGTAGTCACGCTTTTCTTCTTTAGGTTCCGATTGTGTTGTAGCGGAATACCCTATTGTTTGGTTGTATTTTAACAGTTTCCTACCTAACCAAACACGATAACTTGTATGTAGGTTACTTAGTGACGTCGTAACTTGTACATTATTCTTATTTCTTACTCTTATTTTCCTCGTTGATTAAATCTTCACTTTATCTAATTTCCCTTCAAACTGCCACAGCCACAATACTTTTAAAATATCAGCAGACGCCTTCCGGACGGCGCGAAAACAATTCGAATGATATGTACCAACATATCAAAATGGAAATTTTATTTCAGAAACCTTAACATTTTAAATCTCCCTAAAACTGAAATAATCACTTTAAACTGGCTCTATATTTGACCAAACCTGAAGATGAAGCGTTAGCGTTAGTTAGGCAAACTTAGACGAATAAAACTGCATTTGTTCATTTAAATTTTTAGTTTTAGGTTGGCGGCAGCCTGTTACACGAACTTTTGGCTTCTATATGTCGGCTTCGTTAGACAGTATAATACATTACTGTATAGTATAGTTTAGTTTGCACTCAGCCAAACAGTATAATACATTACTGTATTGTATAGTTTAGTTTGCACTCAGCCAAAAACACTGCTTTAGAGTAAAGCATTCTGGTAAAGCTGAAATGCAGAAGAATGCGGAGAAGAAGAAAACGGAAATCGTTATGCTTTAACATGATGAATTCCGTTTCCTTGCTCCTCGCATTCTTCTGCATTTTATCTTTACCGGGAATGGTTTATTATATACTTTCTAATAAAGCATTCCGGTGAAGCTGAAATGCAAAAGAATGCAGAGAACAAGAAAACGAAAGTCCCATGGAAAAGCAAAGTGATTTCCGTTCTCTTCTTCCTCGCGTTCTTCTGCATTTTAGCTTTACCGGAAAGCTCTACTGCGCAGCATTACTTTGCCAGATACAACGATTTCAAATAAGTTACTTTGCTATGTGCGAAGCATTTGCAAAGCACTTCTTCGTGGGAATAATAGTACAAGGGCTACACCAAAATATACTGAAAATTGTGATACCAGCAAGCCACTTTGCACACTTGTTCTGAACACTCAAATGGTCGAATTGGCCCGTAGCACCTATCTAAATTTTGCTGCGTGGGTAGGTTTTTCGGGGGTAGCGTTAGAAAACTAGGTAATTGTTTACTTTAGTGACTCCTCGCCCTGGAGTCACTCAAGTATACCATCGGAAAGGTATTTTTCAGTAGAATCCTGAACAGTATTTATATATTGGCGCTCGAGTCTGGTTTTCCTCAAATTAAATAAATATGCGTCGCCGCTAACCTTCAGGTGCACTTTGAAGACGGCAGAATAACTTACGTTTACGGCTAGTCCTGACGTTGATCGCTCC
>NW_026267538.1:11885-15247 GCF_000697945.3 Frankliniella occidentalis | reverse complement strand
GAAAAAAGTCAAAGTGATGTCATTTGACGTCATGGGGGTCATTTTGATGTCATTTTGATATCATTTTGACATCAAAATGATATTGAAATGACATCAAAATGACCCCTTTGACGTCAAATGACATCAAAGGGGTCATTTTGATGTCATTTTGATATCATTTTGACATCAAAATGATATTGAAATGACATCAAAATGACCCCTTTGACGTCAAATGACATCACTTTGACTTTTTCCTGTCCACTGGGTCACTAGAGTAAACAATTACCGAAAACTACCCCCAAAAGTTGATGCCGCTAATATTGAGCTACAGGCTTGATCCGAGGGTCGATTCTGACTATGTTAGACCCAACGAACTCAAAAATGACTGCAAAACTCATCTCCGGCCAGAATTAGTGCTGATTTTAGGCAATTTTATGACAAATTTCACCCAAATTTGCTGATTTTTTGAATTAACGGTTCTGGGCATGTTGGGTATCGATTCTATGGTTTTGATGGTATACAAACAGCTTGAGATGCACAAAATATCGGTGGGGTACTTTTTCCACGGTGTTGGGTGCAGTTGGGAGTCGTGTTGAAACCACCCCCTACTGTCGGTGCCGCTCTTGTCGCGCTAAATGCGTCGGCGTCGTGCGACCGCACATTCTGACTAAATCGCACCCAAGGAACTCAAAACTCTCCAAAATAATGATTTTCGGATAAAACTAGTACTGATTTAAGGCCATTTAATAAGAAATTTTGTTCGAATTTGACAGTTTTTGTGATCTTACGGTTCCGAACATGCTCGGTATCGATTCTATGGTTTTGATAGTATACAAACCGCTGGGCATGTTAAAATTGATGGTGGGGTACTTTTTTCACGGTGCAGCCGTCTTCTTTCCAGACTTGTATGTATACCCCCAGCCTTCACGGAAAGGGAGGGTGGGGCATTGTGTAACAGATTTTGCAATTTGGCTATAAAAGACAAACCATGTAAAAGGTTTAGGTAAATCGGACGCGAAAGGATAGATTGGACCTTTATGAAGCCAAAAAGTAGCTCGGGTGTACTAGGCGCATTCATGTACGACCTAAAGCTTAGTGGGGCAGTGTGTAACGACTACACACTGTCAAAAATACTGTACCAAAGTACAGCAAAAGGACGGTATGTTTGTAGTGATGAGGTACATCATCGTTGTACTTCTATGCTGTAGTGCCCATAAGACTCCATGTTAAGGGATACTCTACTTTGTACCTCAAAATACTGTACCTTACTCACTACAATGCGATCAGGCAAGGACTTGACCAGTTCGTGCTATAGCCTGACAGTGTAGGGCAGTGTGTAACAAAGGGATGGATTGAGCTCTGGAGACAACTAGAAAGGGCGAAAACAGCCTCTTTCTGCTTCCTATAAAAGCTGCTGATATAATATCAGTTTTTCGACAAAGTTCATTTATTTTATTTTATTTGAAAACACCAAATTGGTACTTATTTGGATATATTTTGTGAATTTAGACTATATACGAACAAATGTGCTTCAGTGAGACTGTTAGGGTATAGAAATACCGTTGACATAAGCAAGTAAGACGATTTGTTTTTTTAACACACACCCCCAGACTACCCCAGACGATTATGTTACACACTGCCCCAAGGTACACAGCTTATTTTGTGGCTTTGTAGGTCGAGAGAGAACCCTTACGGTTGTGTTAGTGACAACGACCACTTTCCAAGTGCTAAGGTGTATTCTTCGATAGAAAATCATTAGTCACTGTTAAAAAATGTAATTACATTGTAAGGCGGCGTGCACAAATTACGTCATACGTTTAGGGGGGGAGGGGGTTGGCGAAAAGTTACGGTCGATGACAGGGGGGAGGAGGAGTCTCAGGCTAAATGACGTAGTTTTTTTAGTACACCACAATTGTAATTTTAAATGAATTTCCGGCTATAAAAAGGTGTAACGTAAAAGAACTATTTCTACATTGTTTATTTTTGGGGTTAATATGTATAAAAAGATGCTTAATTAACACAGATTGAACGTTTGGGTGGTCCAATCTTTAACTCAAAGCCTGATAGAGCTACTCTGAACTTTAAGAGCAGAAACTACGTCATCAGGGGGGAGGAGGGGGGGTAGAGGAGAGAGTGACACACGATGACAGAGAGCGGGGGGAGGGGGTTTCCCCCCAAAAAACGATTACGTAATTTGTGCACGCCGCCTAATAACATTTATATGAAGCTATTTTTCTCAAAATTTTATTACAATGTTATTAAATTTTATTTGCAATTGAGTAATGACATTTTATAACACATGACATTAAAACAATTGCAACTTATTGAAATGAAATATATCTAACTCTAACTCTTTTATATTCAACTCCTCAACACGCTAACGGATATTCAAGGCCCCTATAGGAGGGTAGTTTCTAACCTAACGAGCTCAACCCCAAGAGTTTATGTCCTTATATGATGAAAATTGCCTAAAAACCGGGTTACCCTGACTTGGCCGCCCTCTCTCACCGCCGTCAGACCTCCCCAACCAGAAAGTTATTGATTGCAAATGACCTTAGTCATTTAGAAGACATAATGTAAACATTCCTATTGGGTCCTGGACGTGCCATATTCGAAATACAAAGGTCCGTCACGCACTGCCCCTGTAACACACTGCCCCACCCTCCCGTACACTGTCGGGCCTTCAAGTCTTGTGGGGCAAGCTCACAAGTGTCCGGCTATGTGAGCGGCTCGCTTGATTTTCTCCTTAAGAGAGGCGTTTGAAAGACGAATGGCAGAAATATGTTAGTCAGTGCACCATACGCTAGCTGCACCGTGAAAAAAGTACCCCACCATCATTTGATGAGTTTTGCAGTCATTTTTGAGTTCTATTTGGGTATAACATAGTCAGAATCGACCTTCGGATCAAGCCTGTAGCTCAATATTAGCGGCACCGACTTTTGGGGGAAGGGGGGTAGTTTTCTAACGCTACCCCCAAAAAACCTACCCCCGCAGCGAAATTCAGATAGGTGCTACGGGCCAAATCGATCATTTGGGTGATAAGAACAAGTGTGCAAAGTAGCTTGCTGGTATCACAATAAAGCATTCCGGTAAAGCTGAAATGCAGAAGAATGCGGGTAAGAAGAAAATGGAAATCACCATGTTACAGCATAGTGATTTCCGTTTTCTTCTTCCCCGCATTCTTCTGTATTTCAGCTTTACCGGGAAAAAAGTCAAAGTGATGTCATTTGACGTCATGGGGGTCATTTTGATGTCATTTTGATATCATTTTGACATCAAAATGATATGGAAATGACATCAAAATGACCCCTTTGACGTCAAATGACATCAAAGGGGTCATTTTGATGTCATTTTGATATCATTTTGACATCAAAATGATATTG
>NW_026267538.1:9275-11483 GCF_000697945.3 Frankliniella occidentalis | reverse complement strand
TAATTTGTGCACGCCGCCAAGACTAGCGTTTCGGTAATTCCCCACTGTAACCTCCACGTACTTTTTCCCTGCAGTCTTTCGTATTTCAGCTCTGCCGAAAGGTTTTGTTGACTTGACTATGGTCCAATGTTTGGTATACAGAATGTGAACTCACCGAAAAACAGGCCAGATCAGCGTTGGCGCCAAGCTCCAGAGTTGAGGCGGAAAGTTGACGTGAAGGACTACTTGTTCACACATTGAAGATTGCGTCACATATGCACCAACACAGCACGAAAGGTACGAAAAGACACGCAGACTAAGACCCGAGCTCAAATCTTCCACACAGACGCGCTGGCTCCCCAAGGTCACAAACGCGTCCCCGCCGGGTGACCTCTGCCGGCTGGCAGAGGTCACCAGGGTGGTGCACACACTAACACTTGGCGAAGCAGGTTTTTCACTTGAGTCGCGAATATTCGCCGTCCAAACTCATATATAACTTTTATTAACGCGAACACTGCAATAACGGGCGGCACCGGCAAACGGTGCGAGATTGGCGGGAACCTCGCCGGAGCGACCGGCATGGACGCGTCCGCCTCGGAGCTCGGACCGAGCGAAACTGCCTGCAGCTTCCCGCGTCCGCCACCGCCGGCCCTTGGCGCTAGTGTTGCCGCGGCGGCTGGGCAAAATGGCACGTACACCGAATTAATCGAAGAATTCTCATGAAATAACATTCGACGGACTTCAAACGAAAGGCCGAGAAGTTAAATGACAAATAGACTGGGCAAATAAAAATAACCAAACCAGCATGCGAGGCGTCGCGTAGCGCTGTGATATCTGTCAACATAGCAGAAGACGAGCGTTGGTCCAGCAAGCTTGTGTGCCGTAGTGACGTTACAGTTTTTCATTCAGATGAAAAGGGCTTTGAACGTTTCACGTTTCCCCAGGTATGTTACAACACTGTATAAACAGTCCCATAATGTCAGGGGCCTCAACGGCGTACAGAGAGGAGACTTTCTTCGCCCCCTTGCCATTGTTTACTATGTATAACCCGTCACCTAACCACCTAACCTCCCAATCCGCCAATGTTTGCCCGAGTCGGGCAAAAGGCAGAGTCGTTAATAAAGCATTCCGGTAAAGCTGAAATGCAGAAAAATGCGGGGAAGAAGATAACGGAAATCGCGTAATCGCTATGCTTTAACATGGTGACTTCCGTTTTCTTTTTCCCCGTATTCTTCTGCATTTCAGCTTTACCGGAATGCTTTATAGCCCTTCGGCCCCAAAAGTCACGATTTTGCTCTCGGGGTATTATTTTGACGGTCAACCTCACCGGAGACCATCAAATATCTAAGAAACAACATTGAAATGGTTTTGGGTCATTTTCGTGTGAAAATCGCCCTCTGGGTTTTAAGTGCTTTTTGGTTTTGATCTTTTCGTCTCGTCAATTTTTGAGCTGAGGGGCTCAAAATCAATACAGTTCTTGCTCTGTAATACAAAGTTGCAGTATAAGTTTGGGCCTCCTACCTCAAACCGTTCTCGAGTAATCGTGGTTACAAAGAGACATAAACACAGACGCGAACTATTTGATCACCACTGGAGTAATAGCTTCGTCAATCGCTCAGCTAATAATAATTTTGAGTTTGTTTGGAAGGTTGGGAAGTTGCTATTTTCCGTACAATTAGCTATAAGTACGCCAGACCATGTCTCGCGTAACATGTTTCGCAATATCTCACGAAACACTGTTAGGCTGCGACGCGCCTGCGGCGCACATACAGCTAGGCTTGCGGCGCTGACACTCTAGCCATACTAGGTAGATGTACGCCAGACCACGTCTCGCGTAACAGGCTTCGCGATGTCTCACGAAACACTGTTACGCTGTGACGCGCCTGGCATACATCTACCTAGGCCTGCGGCGCTGACACCCGAGTCGGGAAGCGCAAAAATGTACACAAAGATACGGGCCTTTGGCCCGTCAACTTCCTGTCACTTCGACTAAGAATGCAGGGTTGCACATTTTTTCGCTGATTTTCGTCAAAAACTCCTTTTGGCGCTGAAATCGTTAAAGATAGAGCCAAACTGACCAAATTTTCGCCCAAAAGGCTCTACTTTGATGAGGTACCCCTTAGGAAACTGTACAACTAGGTAGATGTACGCCAGACCACGTCTCGCGTAACAGGCTTCGCGATATCTCACGAAACACTGTTACGCTGCGACGCGCCTGGCATACATCTA
>NW_026267538.1:3597-7110 GCF_000697945.3 Frankliniella occidentalis | reverse complement strand
TTTTCTTACCAAACTGGCCAAAACAGAAATATTTTTACTTTTTCAGAAGTACACTTCTGTCTGAGAAGTATGCCGTTGGTTCAAAATTTTCTTCTGAGCAGAAGAGTGGGCTTATTTTATGGTGGGACATCGTTAATAGGGTATTTGTCTAGAGCGCTGAGCGGAAGTCGAAGAACAAAAACGGAAGGTGGAAAGGCGCCAGCGCCGTCCCCCTCTCCTCCACAGAGGGCAGAGTGGGGGAGCGCCCGGGGAGAAGTGGAGGGCAGGCGGGGAGGAGTGCGGGCGCCTTTCCATCTTCCGTTTTTGTTCTTCGACTTCCGCTCAGCGCTCTGGACCAATGCCCTGTAAAACGTGTACACTTCGATGCAAAAAAAAACACAAAAAACAAAAAACAAAACATTTATTTTGCTGTTCGAACACGTTCGGAGTCATTCAGGGTATGCCTGGAAGTATATTTAACTTCTTCTAGGGCTAGTCTTATGTACCTTTTCATAGGTGTGTTATTTGATTCTGATTCATAAGCTAACATTTGGCATAACTTGCATGTATTCTATAAACTGCGGCACACACAGCCAAAGATGTTCAGCGTATGAAAAGAATACTTCGTTTGTTGAGTTTTGATTACTAAGTAGACAGAAAAGGTACCTGGCAAAAAGATGGTCCAAAGTGAGCCGTCACTCCAACGGGCCAAAGGCCCCTTTTCGGATAGAAGATGTATTACACCATGAAAATTCAGAGCGGACGGGCCGAAGGCCAGTCCCAAACGCCGCCGGCAGGCCAAGCTGGGCCCGCTCCCTGCCGAACCGAGTTGCCGGTGCGGAGCTGGCAACTTGGTTTGGCGGAAGAGCGGGCCCAGCTTGTTTGATTTGTTAAAATTTTCTTCGTTGCTGTTATCAGTTATTCTTGCTGTTTTAAAGATGTTAATAAATGTGTTTAAAAAAAAGAGTTAGCAGGAGTGTCTACGGAAATAGGGACTGCCGGCCCTCAGAAAAAGCATTTCGGTCAAGCTGAAATGAACGCATGGAAGAACAAGCAGGCCCGCCCTTCCGCCAAACGCAGTTGCCAGCTCCAATAAAGCATTCCGGTAAAGCTGAAATGCAGAAGAATACGGGGAAGAAGAAAACGGAAGTCACCATGTTAAAGCATAGCGATTTCCGTTTTCTTCTTCCCCGCATTCTTCTGCATTTCAGCTTTACCGGAATGCTTTATTCGCTGCGCCGGCAACTCCGGCCCCAGGTGGCGTTGCCTGCAGGCGGCGATGGTCAGGCCTGCGGTCCGACCATTTTAGTCTCGCCATTTACTGATGAACATAATAAAATAACTCATGTGACCGGTAAATCACTTTGCATATTTGAGTAAACTAGAGACAACACTTGCATACGATTCGTCTTTCTTTGGCTCAGGCCACTTGGTCTATTGTTGCTTCCAATAGGGTATTTCGCAGCAAGCCAACCGGAACCTAAAGAAGAAAAGCATGACTGCTCAATCTGTTTCCTTCTGCGCGCTCATTGGCTGACCGCCACAGCCACGCCATCTTTGGCCAATCAGCGTTCAGGAGGAAACAGATCGGGTAGTCTTCTTAAGGTTCCGGTTGGCTTGCGGTGGAATACCCTATAGACGGTTCCGGCAGTGCCCGTTTAAAGAAGAATAAATGAAATCACCACCGGAAACAGTTCTAAAATAGAGGTTAAAATCAGTGAAAACTAAAATTGACAGTTACTAGGGATTTAATAGAGGTCATTCACGTCGAACTGCTGTGTCAAATGACCAAAATCAGCCGAGAAATCGGCCAACTTTAGGTACTGGTTCCGGTCCTGACTTCTTCATTTCTTCTCAAAAAGCGCACTGTCGGAACGGTCTATACTGTTCTTCACCATCTTCTCAGCGCGCCTTGAGATTCCCACCGTAACTCCAAATATCCGTCATCTGAAACTTAAATACAAAACGTTCAACAATGTATCCTCAAAACTTGCGAATAAGGGGGACACGGGTGGGAGGGGCTTGAAGGCAAGGAAAACATGTTTTTAAAACACGCACCACAGGCCACATCTAGCGTAACAGGCTTCACGGCTAATCGCTAATCTTATTCTACGGTGCGCCACGTCTCGCATTACTAGACCATTTCAGCTTAGGTGATAAGAAGGAAAGAATTAACAAACCGGAAAAGCACTGCCATCTAATCGCCCCCACCCTCCGTCTCTCTTTGCCCCTCGCCCAACTGTTTCCTGTTCCAGTAGTAGAGGGTTCCCGCTCTGCGCATTCCGAGAAGAAGTAAGGAAATCAGGACCGGAACCAGTATGAAAAGTCCCCATATTTTTCCTATTTAACAGTTCATTTTGACATAACTGTCCTCGCGTAAGTCCATTCTAACTATGAAGGTTCATTTGCACTAGTTTTTACCGTAATTTCGAAACTGTTTCCGGTGACTATTTCCTTAATTCTTCTTGAAATAGACACAGCGGGTACCGTCTATTATCTTCTTGTCACCGACACTGAAATGGACTATTAAAGTACCTGGGCTTGCGACGTTGATAGACCACTCCAACAGTACATAGGTCGTTCAATGTGGCGCCGCCCAGAACGGAGACAAACAAAACGAATAGGTGAGCAGGGAGGTGGCCCACCCTCTATGCCCAATATAGCATTCTGGTATAGTTGAAATGCCGAAGAATGTACGGAACAAGAAAACAGAAGTCACCAAGTTAAAGCATAGCTATTTCCTATATTTTTCGTCTTCCTCGCATTTTCGGCATTTCAGCTTTACCTGGACGCTTTATTTGCACAGTGTTTGCCTTTGAGACAAACATGCTTTTCAGTGTTGCCAGGATACCGTCAGAAAGGTCATTTTCCGACAGTCCCCAAGACCGCTGCCTCCTTCCCGCTCCAGGCGGGTGGGTAGAAATATTTGGGAATGTGGAGAGGAGGGGGTCGAATAGGCTATTCCGCTCCAAAACAATCGGAACCTAAAGAAGAAAAGCATCACTGCCCGATCTGTTTCCTCCTGAACGCTGATTGGTCAACGACGGCGACGGTGTGGCGGTCAGCTAATGAGCGCACAGAGGGAAACAGATCGAGCAGTCATGCTTTACTTCTTTAGGTTCCGGTAGGCTTGCAGCGGAATACCCTATCGCAGCAGCAGTAGTGCGCTGCCCGGCGCTGCCACGCCACGCTACCCTCCAACGCTGACACACGACTCCAACAAGACGTGTTAATCCATGATTGCATTTCTATTTAGTAAGTTGGTGATTGGATGTGAGCACAGTCACACAGTGTTTCCACCTTCTTGTGGAAGGGGACGGGCGTTCGGCTTTCCACGCCTACACAACTCTTTATTACATATTTCAACATGCTTCAACTCTTAGGAGACAGCATATTAGTAGTAAGGGTACCTCCTAGTCGCGGCCAAATGTCTGGTACCTCCTAGTCGCGGGCATGGGTGGGGGGTCCCCCTCGAGGCGGGGGGATGGGTGGAGTGAGGGGGTATACGTTATTCCGTTCGGGGATATCGGATGC
>NW_026267538.1:0-792 GCF_000697945.3 Frankliniella occidentalis | reverse complement strand
ATTAAATTTCTACATTTGTAACTTGTGTCTCTCTTATCATGACCTTTCAATCCATTTTTTAATGCTGGTGCACTTTGCCGTTGGCATGCTCAAGCTGACATGATGATGTCGAACATTATCGAAGTTGAAGAAACGGGGCCAAGTCTGATGTAAGATCTGTGGGAAATTAAATTCTTGAATTGATTAATATGGTCTTAATAGCAGCACATACACTTGGAGAATGTAGGGAAATACTGTTTGTTGTGGATTTCAACTTGAAAAGTTGGGTTTTTGAGCGATTTACACAAATTTTAATACTTTGACTAAATCTTATGGTGGGGTAACATTCTAAACTATTATTTGCTTTGGATTTCAATTCATCTCAGTTATTTTAAGGTGTTACTACTTGTTGAGATAGGCCAACACCTCTGGACTTGTATTTCTGAAACTTTTACGAACTTGATTAGCGGCCAAACACCATAATTAATTTCACATGAGTCTCAACGGTTGAATTTAATTTTATTATGCCAAAAGCAGGGGACTGACATGGAGAATGTAGGGAAATAGCATCTGATGTGGATTTTAGTCTAAAAACTTGGGTTTTTGAGTGATTTACCTCAGACATGCCTTGGGGTTGATGCTCATGATGGTGAAGATCATCAATTACTGATTTCTTTCTCATTTCTTTGTTTTAACATTTGAATTCATGATTATGGGTTAAAAAGGAGGGAAAGGACTTGGACTTTGTATAGAAATAACACTTGTTGCCGAATTTAGCCTAAAATGTTGGGTTTTTGAGTGAAATACATAAGG
>NW_026267537.1:138904-140250 GCF_000697945.3 Frankliniella occidentalis | reverse complement strand
GAAAAAAAACAAAACACAAACAAAAAAAATAACCCCAACCTTAACCTTGTCCCCTCCCCTCTCTACACCCCAGTAGGGGATTAAAAGATGTAATCAAAGTTGGTGGCGTGAGACACTCGTCATGGGGAGGGCTTTGAGGGAGCGGCGGCGGTCCTAAGCGAGCGGGAATTAACCTCGCTGGTGGGGCGGTCTTGAAGTGCCCTTGGCCGGACGGGGACAGGGGTTCGGGGGTGAACGGAAAGACGAAGGGGCAAGAGGCGGGCCGGGGCCGGGGGGCCGCGGGGTCAGATACTCGGGACCAAATAATTCACAAGCCGGGGCAGAGCGGCGGAGTACTGCGGAGCAAGGGTGAGCCGCAGAACAATGAGTATCCGTATCCGCCGCCAGCCGGGGCCACGCCAGCCAGGAGCCAGAGCAGGGCCTCCGGCCTCCGGCCTCGGGGCAGGGAGGGGTAAGAGGGACCGGACGGTACGTGAGCCAGAGGTCTTTCGAGACCTACGGTCCACAAGTGCGGAGCCAAGTGCCCCGCCCTCCCCCACCCTGACCTTCCCCAAGACCGCGCGGCCCGCCAGACCAGACGCCGCCACCGCCGCCGCGACGACGCCTCTTCTGTTTCTTTGGCTCCACGGCGAGGCGTCGCGACGCCACCAAAACGGCGCCGCCGCCGCGACATCGTGGTGACGTCGGCCTCCAGACGGTCGCAAAAGCCCGTGCCAAGACCTCGGCCAAAACGGCGGCACCGATAGGGCGGGCGCTTAAGCCGTGCCACGCCGAGAGGTTTCAACACGGGGTTCAACGTACCCTCGGGTACCCCGCTGCCGGGGAGGGGAGGGGGCGGGGGGCGCGGCGCGGCGCAAGGATTCGACCTTGCACTTGGAACAGCGTCAGTCCGATCCCTGCGTATAACGGCCTACCTTCTCTCCCGACCCCAGCCGCCGCCCTCCTCCCCCCGCCCTTCTTCTACCCCCCTCTTTTTCCACCCCCGTTGAGCTTCATATCGATTGGAGGGGGGTAGCGCGCGAGGGGGAGGGTCACTGTGAAAAAAATCTCTGTAAATTTACAAAATATTTCGTAACTCAAATTTACAAAATATGTCGTAAATTTACGGCCACCCACTGTTGCTCGTCACTGAAGATTTAGTCGATATGGCCCGCTTTGTAAACTCCCTGACGGAACTTCTGGACGCGCTCTGGACGTCCAGAGCCCGTCCGCCGCGTCTTCGACATCCTCAACGGGTCAATTACGTCGCTGACGTGTCCATCGGCAACACCCACACGTCCTCAACGCGTCGCGCTCGTCCCGTTCCATCGGTCCAAATCTCGTCTCCCGCGTCCAAGGCGTCCCAG
>NW_026267537.1:131118-138425 GCF_000697945.3 Frankliniella occidentalis | reverse complement strand
ACGTGGCTTACGGACGGTCCACTGAGGGGGCACGCCTGATGGCAGGCAACCCACAATATCCCCACTGCCCAAGAGTATAGCATTGAGTGCGCCCCCTCGCACCAGGCGCGCTCATAAGAGTGCACCCCCTCGGTGGAGCGCAGCAGTCGCCCGCCGACTCCAGCATAGGCAGTCCCGCAATCCTGCTGCGTATTCTCAGTTACACCCGGTACATTCCCTTTTCCCTCCTAGTCTTGGCGACCTGTTAATTTTCGTGTATCTTGAAAGATGAGACAAAGTGCTCAAAGGTCAAAAGAGTTCGGTCCCTGCTTTCCAAAGTTTTTTAAAACAGCTGACTAAAATGACTGCACATAGGCGACATGCATATTATGTAATTTGATTGATTGATTAGGGCAGGTGGGGCGCCCCACTATGGAGATGGTGTAAGTCCCAAGGACCATTACAATCACATGAATTCATGCGTTGTGCCGCCACCCACGGCTCCCCACCCACCGGCCTACAAGCACAATGCTCCTGATCGGCCACCTGAAAGAGGGTGTTTAGCACTTGACCATCCCCCCCAGGGAACCCACGAGGAGTTCTTATCTGCAAAAGCCGTCAAAGAGACACTTCCAAGGGGGCTTCCCCCCCGTTCTGCACGGGGCGGCGAGGGTCCTGGTATTGAATTGTGTTGTGTTATAATTAGCAAAAATTGGTTCCCCCACGGGGCAGAGTAACAGGTCGGACAGTACAGGTGCAAAAGCTGAAAGGCAAGGGCGGTTAGTGGGGTGCAGGCAGGGCGCAGAGCGGCCCAACCCAGAGGGAAGGGCAAAGGCCTGCGTCCCGAAAACAGGCAAGCAAACAAAAGCACCGATCGCATACACGTTGTTGCGTGGTGAAACCTCTAGGGTACACTGGAAAAACAAAGGCACTAAACAACACCTTTCCTGGGGCACTACAGTCAAGGGCTCAGTTTAGTGCCTTTCCTGGGGCACTAAAATTTAGTGCCTTTGGAAAGGCACCAAACTTGTGAGGTACATATATGAAGCTAGCCAGCTTAAAGGCGTGAAAGTCACATTTAGTGCCTTTAAGAGGCACTAAACTTTAGTGCCTTTCCTAAGGCATCAAACTTTGTTAGTGCCTTTTAAAGGTAGGAGTTAGCACCTTTGTTTTTCCATTGTAATGACAAGAACTCGGTCGGTTCAGGGAGTGAAACAGATTTATTTACTTACGCATGGTGGAGACAGAGGGCTACGGACAGCACAACAGTAGCGAAGACGGAGGTAGCTCGGAGGTCCGCACAAGGTGAGGGCCTGCAGTGAACTGCCTACCTGGTGACCAGGGGTGCACCACAAGGGCTCGGTCTCCCCGCCTCGGGACGGTTCGGCTGTTCTATTATGCGTGGGCGGGCCAGGGAAGACCGGCCAATCGACGCGTTTAGTTAGTCTAATTGATTGGTTGTTATTCGTACATGGCGGCGCGGGTTCCGCGGCGCTGCGCCATTGTGCTCGTGTGACTTTGGGAAACGTTAGGTACCCTGTTGGAATATCACCACATAACAACGTGCACGCACGGAAAAAAGACTGTTCGCTAAAAAAAAGTTCGCTAAAATTTTTGTTTGCTGTCGCAGCAAACTTTTTGCTATTGTAGCAAAATTTTCGATGACCTAGCAAACTTTTGGTAACAGCAGCAAACTTTTACGCTGTGACCTGAGTAGCGACAAAAGTTTCCTACTATGGTCACAGCAAACCATTTCGCTGGCGATGCAAAAAGTTTGCTAGGCCAGCCAAAATTTCGCTGCTGCAGAAAAAAAGTTTGCTGGGACAGCAAACAAGAAAAAACAGCAAACTTTTGTTTGCTTTTTTAGCACTTCCTCTTTTTTGCGTGCGTAGAGAAAGAAGAAAGGAGGCTGGCTAAGCTGCCGAATAGGCGGTTGAACGGTACGGATATGGTGGGTCAAAGACTCTAAGCACTATACTGTTCACGGCCGTCTTCACCCGGGGAGGCACCTGGTCCGGCACTAGGATCACTGCCGACCCCAGTTGTCCGGGGACGTGCACCGCGTCGGCTGTAGTCTCGTTGGTCACGGTCAGCTTCACCCCGTCCCATCATCCCTGGCACCTCCCTCGCCGGGGAGGCACCCGGTCCGGCACCAGGGTCGCTTCTGACCCTAGTTGTCCGGGGACGTGCACCGCGTCGGTTGTAAACTCGCTGAAGGGTCTTGAGTCCAGGGTCCTTAAGGGTCGAGAGACGTGCAAGGCTACGATGAAGAAGATTGTGTGATGTGAGTCACCGTGTGGCTGGAGAGACCTGTACCTATAGAGCGGAGCTAAGGGTTATAGTAGCAAGGCAGCGAAAAGCGTGCAAATAGTAAACAAGAGTAAGGGCAAGTATAAGAAAAGCAAGGCGAACGACAGGCGCGTTAAGGCATATTCGCAGGAAAATAAGCACAGCACACAGGCAAGCACATCTAGCATGCGAGTTTGTCCGACCTATTTTCCCCCCAGGAGGGGCCACGAGGAGGCTTGCCACGACTGTTATTGGCTAATCCAATACAAGCCGCCCCTGCCCTAGGCGACATGCATATTATGTAATGTAGAGAAATAGAGTAATTGAGGCAAATTATTAGAAAAACTGATTTTGATCACTATCCCCACATATTACGATAATAGTCGACTGAGGTATAATACCATAAACTCCATACTGGTGAACATTGTAATGTATGTAATGGACTTTGACTCTGTCTCCTACCTGTTTCAGAGGGGTTCCCATTCCCGATCGCCATCAGTGACATCAAAGGCAACAGTAAATAACCTTCCTTTTGTCTAGCCATGGCCATGGATTCGGATTGGAGTCAAAGGAATGGTATATCTATCCTGCTGATGGTGAGGACTGCATTTTTCGTGATTTGTAAAAACTACTTTACGCTAACATTTTTAAAACGTTTGTAAGTTGGTAGTGTGAGTAGCAATGGTCATGCTCATTTCCTTATTCTAAACAGTATGAAGGAATGACACAAATTTGCTCTTAACGTAATAAATATACGTATTTATTTTCATAGAAAATGAACTGTAATCGTCCACAGTATGGACTGTAGCTTTTTTATTGTCAATAATACTTTTTTCAATAAATTTACCACACCTGTTGGCATACTGAATAAGATGATACAAATCTTTTAAAAAAATGGATCGGTCAAAGAGAGAAAAACATTTCCTTGCTCTAGTTTATAAATGAATTATGAAGCTGCTAGAAATAAAACTACAAAACGCCATGTCAGCTGTGAGCAGCATACTTCTAGAGATTTGTGACTGTCAATGATACAAATATTTTGTGACTAAACAAACATATATACAATTTGTATCAGAGCAAAACATACCGTTGATAAGTTTATTGTGATCACCTTATTCAATCAGTCAATTGGGTATGACATCAGATGCAGCAGAGTATTTCCTCCAAAAACATAAACGAGTGCCAAATATTTGTTTACATGCACAAACATAAGTTCTGCAAACACTTCCTGATTTTTCTGGAAAGTTCTCTATGCTCACAAATAAATTTAATAGAGGACAAGTATCAAAACTGTTACTTCATCCTTACAACCACTGAGTAAAACAGATGAGAAGAAATTAGTTGAGGATCTTCAACACAGACATGGCGATCTTCTTCATTCATATCTAAATATCACATGACTTAAAACTATGAACAAAGACATTTATACAATACGTATTAAACCAAAACTGTGCTGTCAAAAATTGTTTCATGTGGTTACAGCCATAGCCCATTCAATTAGGCCACTCTTAAAATAGATTAAAATTAATGACAACATACTGATGGCAAGCTTCTTGCACTGTTACATTAACACCTACCTTAGGAAAATACAAATGAATTGCTCGAGTGAGAAATAAATGTCACAGGCTATCAAAAATAACGTTTGCTCTTCAGTGTAGCTTGGTAACTTGTCGTAGTCTGTCACACTATCTCACAATCGAGCAAAAACTATAAGGTCTGGGCAATCACAAACCCTGCCGCCTTGCTTAACATCTTAAAAACTATTCACAGTTACATTTTTGAAAAAATATGACATACGACCGATATTGACTAAACTGACTTATGATTTCAGGACACATTAACTTACAACTATTTGAAGTTCATGTAAAATGATAGATAATTTTAGAATGTAGTAGGTGCCGACAACTGCTTTCCAAATATCTTTGTGGCAGTCCATGCGGCACACCTCACAATTGCACCACATTTGGGCGCCCGAGAATACCACGAATTCGAGCTGAATGCGGAGCGACGGACTGCGTCCTCGTGGACCCAGGCGTGGGGGCACGGCTCCCTGCCCATCTTCAGCTCCAGGGTGCGCAGGGCCGGGGCCGTCGCGGGGGTGATGCCCTGCAGCAGGTCGCGAGCCGCCGCGGCGGTCAGAGAAGAGGTGAAGTAGTCACCGATCCGCAGCACCAGGTGGCGCAGCGCGGGCAGCGTGGTCAAGGCGCGGAGCAGCGGCGGCGCTTCAGTGTTCCCACCCGATTGGAGCTCCAGCCGCTCCAGGGCGGGCGAGGCCAGGGCCTCCAGCACCTCGCAGCCCAGTCCGGACCAGTCCAGCTGCAAGCGGACGTCGCGCAGCTGCTTGGCCCGGCGCAGCAGCTCCACAACAGTTGAGTACTTGTCCATAATGGAGTCCACGCACAGCTTCCTGAGCGCCCTGCAGGCTGCCACGGCCGGCAGCCCGGGGAGGTTGGGGTAGTTCAAACGCAGGCTGTGGAGCTTGGGCAAGGCGGCCAGCAGCGGAGCCACCGTGTCGTCAGTCCAGCTGGTCCAGCCGCTGTACGAGAGCCGGAGCTCCACGTCCTCCAGGGTGGCGCTGTGCCCCGCCAGCACGGCTTGGACAAACGGCTCTGTGCCCCGAGTAAGGGGCCAGCTGAACTTCCTGAGGGACGGCGCGGACGGACGCGGAACGAGGGCGGTGGACGCGCGGGTGGAGGGGCAGCCCATGCTGCATGTCAGCGACTCCAGCCGAGGTAACGTCGTCAGCGCGTCCAACAGCACCCCGCAGACATCAGCAGAGCGACTGAAAATCAGGTGCACGCGCCTCAGGCGCCCGAGCGCCCCCTGGTGGCCAACCACCTCCGCGTACACCTGGGCGTTAAAGCTCAAATGGTTATTCTCCAGCGTGAGACTTGCTACGGCGCACTTGGTCGTGGTTAAGGCCCGGAGTGTCCCAGCAGCGGCACAGATGTGCAAGTGGTCCAGGCACGGCGCCACGCGCAGCAGGTGTAGCGGCCCGCGCTCACGGGGGGACGCGGGAGGGACACGAAGGCTGCCGTTGGGGGGGCGGCCGTCGAGGCGGAGCTCTCGGTGGCGCCACACCCGGCCGGCCAGCACCAGCGCCCCGAGCCTCTTGCAGACGCGGCGGAAGGCGAGGAGGTCCCGCACGTCCAGGTACTGCAGCACCTCGAGGATCACGTCGTCGGGGAGCAGGTCCATGACGCTCGCTTGGACACGACCACGGAGATGTAGTACGGCTTGCGCGCACAGTCGCACAAGAAACCAACTGGAAACAGAGGCACGCGTGAATGACGGAGCTTCTCGGAGAACAACAACACATCGAACGAATAAACCATTTCAGGATAGGTCTCTTGAAGAAGTGAAAAATCACTAAAACAGGAATCAGTGGGGAGGCGCAGGAGGGGGCTGTCTGAAGGCAGTGCTTTTCCGGTTTGTGATTGCTTTATTTTTCAAATCCCTTAAGTTGAAGTGCTCTATTCGTCTGAGAGGTTAAGGCGGACGCCTTATTCACGTCGCTAAAAAATAGGTTATGTTGCGAACATCTCTAACTAAATGATACGACCGGTGTTATGAACCATGTTTTCGACAGCCACTCAACGCACTGAAGAATAGAAGGTTAAAATCCGAGATGTCGAAGATTAAACCTCTCACAATTTCCTGTTTGTATTTCACGCGGTTCCCAAATAGCTCACAGTCTTCCACCAAGATAGTGTTATCATCCATCATACTTTTAACATATACACAACACAAGTGACAAAAAGAAGGAAATTGCTTACTTTTGTTACAGTTTCGGCCGGTGCCAGTGAAGTGATGACGCCTGTTCGAGGTTCGAGCAACCAGGAAGATATCCAGGTTAAGCCTGAAAGTGAAGTCCGAGTGAGGCGCGAAGCGACACCGAGTGAAACGCGAGGGCGAGGTGACACCGGGCGAGGGGGCGTTGAAGCGGGGAAGTGAAGAAGCGTAGAAGCGAAAAGGCGGAAAAGTGAAAATGCTGATAGGTCGATCCTAATTCGTCAAGACGTTGCAAATAGCTTTGTTTTCGTTTAACAAGGTTTAGCAGCGGTTTATCGTTAGGTAAAAGCAAAAGTTACATAGTTTCTCTCTCTGGACAAGTAAAGTAACTAACCACTGTTTGTGTGTAATCATTAAATTCGGCGAGAATCGACATCAGAAAATCGCGTAATCGCTATAAAGACGTTGCATATGCAGATGGCTCCTCTCAAGATTTTCGCTTTTCCGCCTTTTCGCTTCTACGCTTCTTCACTTCATTCTTCATCGGGCTGAATTGCTCCACGTACGCAGCCAAGAAGTCACCGCCCAGAAGAACCTCCTCGAGGATGTCGCCCTCGAACACGTACATTGGCACATCGACGGCGCCGAACGAGATTGTGGTCTTGCGGGGGCCGTGCAGAGCGCTGGAAGCATCCTTAGCAAAGGCGCCGACGGCGTGCAGCCGTGACGCAGGCCTGTCCTCGTGTCAGCACTGGGAAAACTAATGTGACACATGTCACGTCAATTGATGTGACATCACGCAATTTCCGTAACATTACGGGTTTTTCTTAAATATTGTCTGACCACGAGATAAAATATAATTTCTGAGGACATCATCATCTTCGTCTTGAAATTCCTTTTCAAACGATGTGATGTGATGTGATAGATTCTCGATTCATAATGAAACAGATACGCATACTTAAATAAATCTTCGAAATTCTTTCTTATTTTTGTTGTTTGCGGTCAGACCCCTATCACATGTAGGCTCGTTTGAAAGAGAATTTCAAGACGAAAGTGACAGTGTTGTTCAAAATACGATATCGTTGCTTGGACAAAAGATTTTTGAGAAAAACTGTATCAGGTGGTCAAGAGAACGTTAGAGGTGTGACATGTGTCACTTTAGTTTTTCCAGTGAGAGAGGAGTGAAGCTGCCTCCCTCCTACCCCACCCCCCTCAAAGCCCTCCCCAACGACAACACAGGCCTTCGTTAGGTTAGAAGAGGTAACAGGAAAAGGGTATGAGGAGTGGGGGAGTGGGGGAGCGGCGGC
>NW_026267537.1:110014-131023 GCF_000697945.3 Frankliniella occidentalis | reverse complement strand
AAGGAGGGGGTGGAGGGTGATATAGGGGAAGACAAGGCGATACTGGGCCATACGGCCTGGCGGCCCCCGGGGGCTCGGGAGGGGTCCCGCCCGCCGGGGACCTGCTGAGCCCACCGTCTCTCCTGGAGGTTCCACCTGTCTCTCTCTCTGTACCTGCTGCAGTGCGGGGCGTGGGCGTGGCCTTTCGTGGGACTAGAGGGGACTTATCTAATTGATAGCAGCCGGTCGCAGAGCCTCCCACAGCCTCCGCGAGCAGCCCTCCACTTAAGTGAACGCCGCGCAGTGGTTTTGGCGCTTTGGGGCCACTAGCCGGGGCCCCGCCGGCCGGGCGGGCCTGGCCTGTGCAGTGCGCTAGGCTTTGACTCGACCGATGCCGAGGTTTGTCTATTGGCCGGCGGGGGGAGGGGGGGGGGTATAGCTTCCACTTAACTGGGCATTACTGACCTGGTTGTGCAAATTGTCAATGGTGGGAAGGACAACCATAAAATCCACGAAATCCTTTAATAGTCTCCCGCTCAGCTCCCCCACCGTGTCCAAATTCCGATTGAACTCCTCATAAACCACGCATCTGCGTTGGTGCGTGTGCCTACACAAGTTATTGTTTATTTGTGGAAATAGCTCTGTTATATATTTAATGTCATTCGCAAAATCGTCCCTCTCGCACAAATTGTCTATGACACTATTAACTGTTGTGTGGTTAATTACACTTAGGGTGCTCTCTAGGAGATTTAGAAGCTCTGGGCAATGTCCAGGCCGACAGTAAACTAATATCAGCACTTTAAAAGTGGGATGAATCAGCGGGAAACGAGACAAAAGGTACTCTCCAGTAACGGGCATTTAGTATTTTTAATTAAACCTACAACATAGGACTGTTGACAGGCGCGATTGGAGAGCAGAGAGGGACGAGCAGAGGTCAGGAAAAAACGGTTGCGCGAACAGCTGGAGACAACCTGTCGCACGAAGCAAAGACAACTTTTACGGACAATCTAAATAAAGCGCAGGTTCATCGGTAGCTTGATTAGTTAGGTCCCGCTCCGTACTGTTGCATCTGCAAGCCTCTCCCCTTCCCCTCCGTCCTCTTGTGACTTCCCCCGCGTCCCGCAGCGCGCCCGGGCCTCGAACCTCGAACCCCGCCCGGCGGCGCAACACGGGTTCGAATCCCGCCTGCAGCTGCGAGCGCCTCGGGCTGCCCAACCCCATCCTATACCCTCCACATCGTCATTGAACCATGAGAGAGAGAGAGAGAGAAAGAGAGGCAAAAACCAATCCCATGACATAAACTCCGCTCAGGCTGAACCGTGCGTAACTTGATATAACACAGATTGCGTAAACACACGGTTTCAATCAGACGTGAAATAGCGGAGCGTAGCGCGGCAAACCGGAGCAGGGCAGAGTTGCACGGAGTGGCACGTGGACGTGGGACAGGGTGGAGCCGGCCGAGCGTTTTCAGTAAGCACGAGGGGGGGCTCACTTCGAAAAATCATTGTACAGCCCCCAAAAAATCATTTGAAAAATCAAAAAAAAATCAAAAAATCAAAATAAAATCAAGTAGAAAGTTGCATAAAAATCCGAAAAATCGAGAACAAATGACCCCAAAACTGAGAAAAATGGGCACAAAACAAGAAAAAACACTAAATTTTTGTAAATGTATCTGATACAGTCGTACCCCGCTATTGGAGTCCCGCTAATGGATCGCGACCCATCCCCACCACTCCGGACCGGTCACCCTGGCCCTACCTGGGCCAGCCCCAGCCCGAGCACGGGTCCGGCCCCTTCGCCGACCCTTCTCCACAGGGGACTCGTCACCTGTCAGAGGGGGTTAGGCGACGACTCAGGCGTTGTGTTCAAAAAGTGTTCCGTTCGAAAATTTTAAAATATTTTAACTGCAACATATTCTCCGTGAAAAAACGATGCGTTTGGGTCCAAACAGCATGTCGATAGTCCAATTTTGAGTTCATCAAAAGGGCGCGATCCAATAGCGGAGAGACGCCGGCCAGGCCCGTGGTTTGCATGGGATTTCGGTCGCTTGTGTGCTTTCAAACTTTTTTTAAGCAGAGGACAATCTGGCCGTTTGAGGAGCCATAGCAAAAGAGCGCAGCAAAACTCAAGGCCGTGGACGAAGCAAAAGTCGGAGCGAAGCAAAAATCAGGACCGTGGGCGAAGCAAAAGTCGGAGCGAGAGCGGAGAGCGGAGCACAAATCAGGAGCGAGAGCGATGTTCACACGGCGAAAACTGCACGAGGAATGAGATGCACAACCCTTGCGACGCGGTCCCAGAAAAACCCAGCCAAAACCCGGCGACAGAAAAGAGACGAACAGTTGCCATCAGCGCTCCGCCATTGGATCGCCCGCCCGCCCGCTCGCTATTGGATCGCGCCCTTTTGATGAACTCAAAATTGGACTATCGACATGCCGTTTGGACCCAAACGCAACGTTTTTTCACGGAGAATATGTTGCAGTTAAAATATTTTAAAATTTTCGAACGGAACACTTTTTGAACACAACGCCTGAGTCGTCGCCTAACCCCCTCTGACAGGTGACGAGTCCCCTGACTTAGAAGGGTCGGCGAAGGGGCCGACGGGTCCCCGGGACGAGCGCCCGGCGTCTACCTGTGTTTCCCCCGCTATTGGATCGCGCTCAGTCCCAAAACGCGATCCAATAGCGGGGTACGACTGTATTGTCTTTTTCATAGCTGAAAAATCAAAAGAAAAATCAAAATCAAAAATCAAAAAAATCAAAAATAATCAAAAATCAAAAAATCATTGTACAAATTTTGTTTGAGTGAGCACCCCCTCGAGTAAGCACTACCCCGCACACGCACGCACAACGCACACAAACGCGTCACAGGGCACAGTCCGTTGGTTACACTTATCAAATCACACATTCAATCCTGTCACCATTGAGCACTCACTTTTATCAACTGACACGACTCGAAGTGTACGAGGCCGCTGTTGACTTGTGACTGACGCCCCCGAGGCCTTGCACCCTGGCCGCTGGGTCCTAGTCTACCCTCACCTCACCCTTCCTCGCCTCTTGGCCCTGTGGCTGTGGGAATGAAGGAGATTTCGGTTTTCATTTTATTACTTTCTCCCCTCTAAGACTATAGTTTATAGTTATGGCTGCGACAGTTTTTAAAGCTTTCCCAAAATCAGAGCGGCGGCGGCGGCAACGGCGCGGCGGTCCCCAATAAAGGGGCCAATGTTGCGGTGGACCTGACCTGTGACCCGGCGGGGGTGGGTGCAGTAGCCCGTCGCGCTCCACTGCCTCCCCCACCCGAGAGCTCGCCCCGCACCCGCTCTCAGCAACGCGCCCTGAGACAAGTGCACTGGAAGAACAAAGGTGCTATATCCTACCTTTGCAGGGGTGCTGTTGTATGTTAGGGGCATTACAGTGCATATTTTATGTCTCAGCGAGTCAATGTAATTTTAAGTAGCATTTTCGTATTCTCGGCATAATTCCGCGTCGAACGAGCATACATTTGATGGGGGTCAGATTCACGGTAAGCAAATTAACTGCAAGGAAATACCTACAAGGAATCCAATCATTCTCTGTTCTTTGAGATTAGAACCCTATCACATGTAGGCTCGTTCGACGCGGAATTTGACAGGGAATACGAAAATATGCCTCAAAATGCAATGACACTGCTCTTGAAAAAAATATTTCGTAAAAACATCATATGTAGTGCCTTTGCTACTCTAGTGCCTTTGAAAGGTGCTATATCCTACCTTTGTTTTACCAGTGTGTTGCTTGTTTTGCTGGACAAGTTTTGCTCAAATTCACAAGTCAAATCTCATCTAGCAAAAATTCACAGGTAGAATCAAGTCCAGCAAAAAATGCAATTCCCGTGAAACACGTGCAAGTGCGACAAAAACAGGACACGACTTCCTTAAAATTAAATCCCGCAGGAAATATAGTTAAAATTTACTTTTAAAAGATGAACACCAAACTCGAAGTTTAGGAGAACCGACTTTCAAAAGTCAGCGAAATTCAAAGTAGTAACATGGGAATATAATGGATAAAACAGAAAAACAGCGGCCAAACAGGGCAACCACCCCACCCCCACGGCCCCGCGCGTTGCACACGGTAAGAACCAAACACGGAAAATGCGGACGAGTGGAAAACCCCCGATGCCACTTTTCTAAACAGGACAATAAGGAGCCACTGAACAAAAGGGTTGACTTTCCTTGAGCGGTGGTGCTGTAGAGAGGAGGCGGCTATCACGCACGACACAGATGCACGGAGCAGAGTCCTCGTGGGGGCGCTGAGGCTGATGATGCGTCTCGTCCCGAAGGTCAGAGCAGAGTGACGGCGCCCTGGCCAGGAGTACGATCCCATGTGTCGTTCAAATATTAGACACTACGACTGCATCTCATTCAGCGAAAGTATTTGGTACATCTGACATGGTAATGCTCATTCGTTTCGAAGTAAACAAGCAGCCAGACAGGAAATGCCCAACGTAAAGACCTGACTAAAACATGGTGCAGTAGTACAAAATTGCAACTAGCTTCATTCAAGATCATTTCCTTTCTCTAATGGAGTAACAAGCACTGAAAGTACTCCAAGTCATTATGCAACACAATAAAAATAATATAATTTGAAAAATCAATCAGCAAGCCATGTCAATAGCACAGAAAGCTTTTAAGTAGCTAATAATGTAACTTGAGTCTGGCAAACTCTCCGTACTTTTTAACCATTTATAAAATAACTATTAAACTGGCACCAAGAATGTATTAATAGAAATTTGGGAGGCACACTGCATAGTGGCATTTCTATCAGAGTTTAAATTAAAACTTAATTTGTTACTTCTAAAGAAAGGAAATAAATCAAAAGTCTATTGATTGAGATCTCTCAAAAAGTTGCACCCTTTAAAATGCTGCAATCAAATCATTTACGGATGTTGTCTGCACTCTTTTCTCCAAGTGGTTCATTACTTTCTCATGATGAAGAAGTTATTGAGTAGGAGTATACTACGTCAAACTTGGTCCAAAGAAAAACTTGAATGGCCATCGTGAGGCAAGAGAACCATGACATTACGAAGGAACAAGACAAAGACGCTACAGGTATGATGAAAGCACTTACATTAATTCAAAGATGAGATGATCAGATATGGAGAAGTGCGCGTTGAGGGAAGCAAATACATGGAGACTGCCACCTGTTCAAGGAATGAGGTAGTCAGTAAACTGAATAACACTTCAGGCTGAGCTTCAAAAGTATTGCAATAACATTATCTTCTAGGCCTTACCTGCTGTTGGCCTATCCACACGTAAAGTGAGTAGCTTCAAGTCAGACAAAGCGTATCATCAAAAGTAGAAGAGCGTTGCTGTTGTGGAATTGCAAGGCGCAAAAAACATCACTGCAGCTGGAGAAAGATTCAAGACAGTACCTGGAGAAAAATTAAAGTGAACATCAGTAACAGATTGTAGTGAAACAAATTAAAAGTAGTACAAGCAGTTTATTTAGTTGGAAAATGTTATCTGATAAGAAGAGTGCATTGGAGTGAAGAGAGCGCCTAAAATATATGACTATATGACAACCACTCATAATTCCTTACCTAAAGCCAGGAGCTTCTCAAATCTCACGCGTCTCTCGACTGGGGACGTCGTCGGGCGCCGGACCTCGAGCACCCCAACAGCGTCGTTGACGGCGTCGAGCGTGGGGGGTCGGTCGTCGTCGCCACTCGTCCGTCACTCGGGGTGGCCTCGGCGAGGACCGGCAGCTTCGGTGCTCCGCTGCCATCTGGGCGGCTGCTGCTGGGTCTCGGCTTAGCGGCGCACTGTGCGTCTGCCCTGCCTAGGACTGGTCTGCTGGTCTGCACCCCGATGTCACGAAGTCATTCTGAAAGGTCTGGACGGTCTCGAAGGTCTCGATGATCTGGATGTACAGCCCGATGCCACCTGGACGGAGACCGACGCTCCGCTACCTTCTGTGCTGTCACCGCCGAGGCCCTGGTCGTTCTGCTGCTACACACGGTGCTCTGCACACGAGGCCCGGGACGGCACGGCGAGGGCGAGGCTCACTGCGTGCTGTTCCTGACAACCAAAGTTTGCCTTGGCCTGCCGCGGGTCTTTGGCAAACTGCGCATGGAGTCAGCGGCTTCTTCTTCCTCCTCTTGGAGTAGCCCACGCCACGCCCTGGGAGGCGATCACTTGGTCATCCTGAGTCTGCGAGGGACCATCAGCGCCGCGTTGTCCAGAACATTGAGGCGCTGCGGGCACTCTGGTGCGGGCACGGCGGCAGCTGGGCGGGTGGCGGGTGCAGCGCGGCGAGCCTGGTCGATTTCCTTGTTCTCCAGCCGCGAGCACTATGTCACCAGTCCGCCCAACACCGCAGGGTCGCAGGTCACCAGACTGAGATGACTGGTCATAGAACGCCTCCACCTCGAGACGCTGTAGTACGTCCAGCCAGCAGAAGTCCCTCCTTCGTTGCTCCGTCACTCTCGGACCGGAGTTTCACAGTTCGAGTTCCGGGAGGGGCCAAACCTCCACCCTCCTTTGCCCGTTCTGCCACCACACCAACGGTGAGACCTGGTACCCTGGGTGCTCTCCGTGCACGACCCGCCCTACATCGTGTCGGGCAGCGCCAGGTCGGTCCGGGCGGCCCCGAGCCCGCGCACCTGCGGCAGCCGCACCAGGCGCCTCAAGTTCGAGTGCTACGCGTGCAGGAAGACCTTCCCCGGGAAGCGGCCCCTCCCCCCTCCTGTGGCACAACAAGCAAGCCCGCCGAGGGGCCTTTCCGCTGCCCGCGGTGCCCCAAGCAGTGCGGCAGCAACGCTGTCCTGGCCACCCACATGCACAGCAAACACGGCAGGTCGCAGGCAGGGTTGGCAAACTTTATTGAATTAAATTTTAGTATTACGCACTTTCCTGTGCAAAATATTTTATCGATTTAAACATTTAGCCTCCGTGCATAATTCATTTCGCCCTTTTCAATTTGCCCTCAATGGGCAATAAAGTGCAAAATGTTTTTGCTCCTGGGCAATATTTTCAGAAAAACACATTTTTGCTCCCGTGCACCGGGTTATATTTTCGCACATTTCGCACTATATAGAACACAAACACATAATAACAGAAAAAAGACAAATTATTCTCATGGGCGGCAGAAAGCAACCCTCCCGCGGCCATACCGTTTAGTAAAGTACCCCCCCCCCCCCCCTCCTCATACCCGCCTCCCTACCTCCGTGTCGCTGGATACTCATACTCCCTACTACGTCGCCCAAACGAGCCCGTTTACCTCTCTGGCGTCCCCCCTCCCACCTTTCCCTGTCTTCCCCGTTCACACCTCTCCGAAACCTATGCAGCGCGCGCTGCCCAGCTCCAGCTTGCCAACTTGCCGTTGCACGCCTGATCGAAGGGACGAGCGGGGCGAGTGTCAGCAGACTCAGCGCAACAAACTTAGGTTGGCGAAAGTGTTACAACTCTTCATGAGGCTCTGGACTGGAGCTAGCGAGACATATTGGAGGAAGACGTCAACCATGGAAGGTCGGGGTCGGGCAGGTCGTCCACCGCTGGAATTCATCCGAAAGTATTTTGACTACAATCAAGAGGAGGACGTATCTACCTGCAATATCAACGATTGTGGCAAACTGGTAAAGGTAAGTGCGAACTTTGAAACAACACCCTCATTTGCTTACGGACATGCTATCCGTAAGTTACGGGGAATTTTGTGCAAGCGTAATACGGATTACAAATTATCCATAATACGGATGAAATCGTCCGTAATCCCGAAGCAAACAGAATAGCTGGGTTAAAGGCTGGAGCAGGCAGCCTAAAGGCTACCCAGCCAGTGGCTGGAATGCGTTTCAATTTCCAGCCACGAGGCTGGGTCGGACCCAGCCTCCTGGCCGGCCCAGGCAGCCTCGAGGCTGGGTCAGACCCAGCCTCCTGGCTGGCCCAGGCAGCCTGGTGGCTGGGTCGCGCGGCCAGCGCGCGGGTCGGGGTTCCGGGTAGTCGGGGTAGTCGCCCTCGTTGTCGCCTATTGTGTGCTGCGGGTCAGTCGCCTCTGGTATTAGCAGCCAGTAGGTGCGTAAAATAAAATTAAAAATAATTTTCTTGCCATAGCGTCTCCCAGTTTTCGCCCCAACACTTTCCCCCAACACTTAACTGCAACAATCGTAATTTCAATTAATTAATTGTATGTGTACCTTACCTTGGATTTGAACCCGGGACCTTCGCATTGTAGAACCGCGCCCTTACCCATTCGGCTGCGGATTACCTGCTGGGAGGGGACGGACAGCGACCGGTGTCATCGCTCCGGTGGACAAGGGGACTGGGGAGACAGACATCGTCCCTCCCTATCACGGAGTGTTGGAAGCGCAGAGCGGGCTTGTTACGATTAACCATTCCTTTCCCTTTCTATTGCGAAATTTACAATACGCTGAACGCCAAACACTCCGCGCGCCAAAGGAGGTGTGTGGTGGTGAAGATGCAAATGTGCAATGTTTAATCATACCACGCTAACCTTGCAGTTTCAAGTATTACCACGAACATTCAAATTTTGTCAATCTGACATTACCAATATGCCTTTTTGCCCGCGGCTGGGGCCAGGCAGATATATCGATTTTCGATGATGTAAGCGCGTATACGATACGAGACGATAGGGACCTGAATTTCAAAATTTGTCTCTAGGAGGGGCAGGGGCCCAAATCACACATATTCGATTGTCAAAATAACAATATAAATATGTTTATGAGATTCGTCTTTTTGTTTTGCCTAGCATAGAGGTCATCATACAGGGTTGTAGTTGAGTCCTTGTTCTGAATCGCCTTATTTTGAGGACTTAGATATTTTTACTCTGGCTGAGAGCGGCGTGACCCAGCCATGAGGCTGGCTCAGCCAGCCTCGAGGCTTACCATCCAGCCGGGTGACTGGCTGAACCAGCCAAGAGGCTGGGTCTTTGGTTGGGGCGGGGGAGCAGCAGGCCGACCCAGCCAGGAGGCTGGCTGAGCCAGCCCTTAACCCAACCATTCCAGGCAATTAGTCGGGTGGCTGTTGCGCCCAGCCGATAGGCTGGGTCTTTTGGGAAGTGACGGGGCTGCGGCTGGCCGACCCAGCCGGGAGGCTGGCGGACCCAGCCTATAGGCTGGACGCAGAACAAAGGGTCTAGCCTTTAGGCTGGCGGACCCAGCCAAAAAAGCAGCCATTTAGCCATTTAGCCACCAACCCAGCCTTTTACCCAGCCATTCTGTTTGCTTCGGGATATGGATGATTCTATCCGTATTACAAACATGCCATCATCCATAAGTTATGGACGAAAACAAATAATTTAACCGTACCTTACGAATCAAGAAGTGTTTGTAATACGGATGGCATTATCCATATTACGGACGATTTCATCCGTATTATGGATAATTTGTGATCCTTATTACGCTTGCACAAAATTCTCCGTAAGCGAGTCCGTAAGGAATTGAGAGTGTATGACATCTTGATTTCTTGATCACCCAAGAGATTGTGGCTTAAATTTTCTCCAATAAATATTAGGTTTCTTAATTAGCGCGTTTTTGAAACATTATTTCGTAGTGCTGAGCAGCAAGGTGCCGGAAGGTGCCCACCTCCGAAGGGGACTTATCACAGAGAAACAATTAATCGTGTATCCGGAAAATTGAGTTCTTGTATCATGTGCCCAGTTTGGGACTTGAGGCACCAGATCACAAGTACATAAACTTGTTCCTAAAACTCGGGCGCAACCTGCTTTCCTGTGTGTGTGTGTTTTGCTAATTTGTTTTGACAACATAAAATTAAAGGGTGCTTACATTCACATTGATATCCACTGGTGGACCTGTGGCCATCCTCCAAATCAACTAGAACATAATAAAACACATTATTTTCTCTCTGCCTCCCAAACCGCACATTAGGTTAACCAAAGTGAGATCTAATTTAGTACCTGGCTCCTTCTTCATATTTTCTATTTTCATCAACCTTTCAAATAAAATTTCGGGCTCTCCGCCAGCTGAGAAAGTTAAAAGTAAGATAAAACTAAACTCCTATTCCTCATGCGTTATGCAAATGCACACACACACACATACACGCGCGCCGTCAGATGCGAGTATGCAAGCAGCCCGACACGCCTTTGGGGTCCAGTGTAAGGAGACAAAAAGTTACCGAACTCACCGTCGCACTCCGGAATGACTCACAATTCGCGTAACGAACAGCCACATTCAAGATGCCGCATTCACTGTTATTGGGAACGCGATGATACAATTCACACATCTTCGCGCGATAAAAATTCTCTTGCGATTTCCACGATTTAATGCGGGTAGGAAAGCGATACATTTTCATCGCATAATTTGAGCGATGAGTATCGCATTAAAATGCGATGTTTCTAGTACTATCACATAAACATGCGATACCCATGGCTCAAAAATGCGATGACTCTGAGTATCACAAAAAGAAGAGATATTCATCACTAATGCATGCGATGACTTCATTATGACAATATTTAGCAATAATCATCACAAAAATATGCAATACTTTTTGTATCGCAAAAAATTTGCTTTCATCACACTTTGATTAACAGTGAACACTTCAAATAGGATTTATAGAAACCGCTAAACTGAACGTACCGAATAAACTTTGCGGCGGAACCCCACACTGTAAAAGTCTTACAAACTAACCCTCTGTAATTTACGATGAATTTTGTGCCCACATAATACAAACACCGTTTTATTTGTAATACAAATCGATACAAAGAAATTGCTTTGTATTATAAACAAATTGGATGTTTGTAATTACAAACGAAGGGAAATTTCCCTTTTGTAGGTACAAACATGCGATTTGTTTGTAATACGATGCGGTTTCTTTGTATCGATTTGTATTACAAATAAAACGGTGTTTGTATTATGTGGGCACAAAATTCATCGTAAGTTACAAAAGGGTAGTTTGTAAGACTTTTACAGTGCATCACATGCAGGCTCGTTTGAACGGAAATTTCACGAGGGCTTATCGAAAATAAAACTGAAGAGCTCACTTAGTTATTATTGCACGGAACCGAGCTGTAGGTACAGCATGCATCTGGATGCATGCCATAAGTACAGCAGCATCTCAATGCATGCGGTAAGTACAGTGTGCACTGTGGTGCACACCATGCATGATGTATATACACTGTGCAAAGCATGCTGTTTGGGTTGTCAGAGTTAGTTACAGTAATGCACACTGTTAAAGAAACGCAAGGAATTCACCGCCGTTGGCGGGGACTAGTCGTGAAAAATATTTCTGCAACCCCTTTGGGATTTCCCAACACTGTTAGTTCCTTACAAAGACCGGCCTTCGTATTACAAAGAATTCGGTTTGTACTTACAAAGGATTTGGCACCGCCATATTACAAACGGCTCTTCTTCATATTACAAACAGCCCCGATTCGTAATACAAAGACGCGCGCATCTCTCTGTACTTTGCGCCCTTCGTATTACAAACGGAGCTCTTCGTAATACAAAGAATTTGTTTGTATTACCAAGAGGCCAAATCCTTTGTACGTTACAAAAAGCAGTTCTTTGTAAGTAACTAATAGTGAACGATCGTCGTGATTGCACACTAAACCCTTATGTATGAAGTTGTGCATAAACCTGCAGTGATTTAAGCAGCCATAGTTATGCACAAGTTAGGTAGCATAAACTATGCACGAATTGTACATAGATATGTACAAAATTATGCATAGTGGACATTTATTTTGCATAGGTATGCACACAATTTGTGCATAACTATGGCTGCTTAAATCACTGCAAGGCTTATGCCGAGGCTTATGCACAACATAATGCATAAGGGTTTAGTGTGTGGGATATGTCAAAGGCGTGACTTAATGCAGTTCAATTGGGTTGAGGATAGTTAAAATTGCAAAGTTATGCCAAAGGGATAGTGAATACTCCATTTCAATCATTAAGAACCTTCTGCGACACATGCTGAACATAATGTAAACGGGAAACCGAAGCTCCCCGGGAATTCCCAAGGCTGCCAAAAAGTAATCTTCGGAAAATCCCCACAAATTTTTAACAGTGCACGACGTGATGCACCCAGGCTCACCGTAGCTTGCAGTGAAATTCACTGTAAGCTTCTAACAGTGCAGGTACACTGTAAATACTATACCGTTAAAAGTCTACGAAGCATTGCTTCGTAATTAGGAAGCAGAAAATTCGCTTTATATTACGATGGCTTTCATCGTAATATGAAGCAATGCTTCGTAGACTGTTACTAGAGTATGGCATCTTTCTATGCGAAACTTTTGCATTCTTTTTGGAATGCCGATGTACGTAGAATGAGAAATTTCGGCATACAAAGATGCCGAAAATTGGCATTCCTCTCAAAATGGAGGCCGAATTTCGGCATTCTAGAAGAATGCCGAAAGTTTGGCATCCAAAGATGCCATAGCACAGTGCACACAGGTACACACATCCTGTGCACATGTTATATTCTTGCAAAGATTTTTTCGCAGCGTTTTGCAAACTGCTTAAATTGTAGCGAATTCGGTTGAAAGATTCGATGGATTTCATTCTATGCAAATAAAATGTTATAAGATAAGACTCGAGCTAAAATAAGGTCGATTTGCACAAAAGTAAGAGATTGTACCGTACTTCTTTAAACAGTCTGATGGTGTGATTCTTACCAATTATACCAAGGTCAACCTTTCTAACAGGATCATGCTGCGTCATCCTCCTTCGCCAAAAAGTATCCTTTACCAGGTTTGGTGACTCAGGCAGGTTTAAGGATGGGATAACACCACTCTTAAGCAAGTGGCGTTCCCTATTCCTGTAGTCTTCGGGAGAAAAGTGCCTTTCACAGATGTAATGATTTTGGCTAAGCTTTTCGTGACTGACGTCAGCCAAGTTGGCATTGCCACATTTTTCAACCCAAACCTTGCATCTGGAAAATTAAAAGTCAAATAAAATTAATTCAAACAGGCTTATTGTGAATACACTGTTATCTAAAGTGTTCAACTGGCAAGCACCTTCAGGTGTTCAACACCGTGTTGCGTACTTGCATGTGTTCAACCGGTAATTTGAATATTGCGAAGTGTTCAACTTTGAAGTTGGACACATTTACGTGTTCAACTGATAGGCCAGCCTTCTAGCTCAACGCTGGAGTTGAACACGAAAAAGTGTTCAACTTTGCAGTTGAACACTTCGCAATATTCAAATAACCCGTTGAACACCTGAAGGTGCTTGCGAGTTGAACACTTTAGATAACAGTGTAAAGAGAAAGATCATAAAATGAAGACAAAATTAAATTATCATCAAAGTAAACAAATTTCAAAAATGAAGGAAATAATGACCACGTTAAAGAAAAGTCACTGGGATTCCAAGGTTATTTCGCGAATTTCAAGGAACGATGATTAATTTAGTAAACTTGCTTTATTGCTCTCAACAAGTTGACACGAGTACAATAAGTAGGAGCAGCAACAGCTCCCGGCGGCGGCTATCCCGAGACTGGCTCAACATGAGCGGGGAAGCCGAGGGGGGGGGAGGAGGCAGGGATGCCAGCCTCCGGGTACACAACAATTAATTTTACGAGTTTCTCTTGAATTCCCAGACTCTTTCCGTGGAACCCTCTGTTTTTAGGGGTAAGCCCTGGAATTTCATCCAAGCTTTCAAGGCGCTCCACTTGTACTGCACTGTAATGCTTTGCTTACAAACTAAATTCTTTGCAACGTTGAAAAAGAATTTTTAATCTTTGCATTGATAAGAATTAGTTCGTATTGCAAAGAAGTTCCGGTTATAGCTCACTGCGGTTAAAATAGAACGTCTTTAGTCAGTTTGTCATTGAAAACAAATATTGTCGTTTGCAAACAACACAGTCATCAGGGAGAGTGTCATCAGCTGACAACTTTTTCTAACAGTGTACACTGATTAATCATTTCACATAAATGCACACTGATAAATCAGTGTAAACAACATGTACACTGATTAAACAATGACATGCAACCGAGCATGCAACACTCTCATCCCGTTAATAATTTTTTGACCCTCTTGTCCTTAATCCTGCTGTCTAAAAACCTTTATAAGCTACTGACAATTTTTTTCATCAGTAATACCAAAAAAAAACCTTTTTAGTTTACTGACAATTTTTTCTTTTATCAGTAAAGTACTTACAACAGTATACATAATAAATGACAGATTAGTCACACCCAGAAAATGGTTTCTTTGATTCAAGGAAATTTCGACCTAAAATGAGGATAAAGAAACTTTTACCTTTAGTTTGAGGAAAACTTCCTGAACATAAGGAAATTTTTCCTCGTATGAAGGAAATACTCTTTGAATGAAGGTAAAAGTTTCTTTATCCTCAAATTTCCTAGAATCAAAGAAACCATTTTCTGGGTGCAGTTCCTGCTGCTTAAAAACGTAGGTTTTTACTGACGAAAAAATCAGTGTAGATCTGAGAGTGAGACGGAAAGTCTTGGAAAGTATTTGACATTTTTAGACATGGGAGCTCGTTTAATAGCTCTTGTAACAAGAAAACTGCAAATGTCACTTACTTTTTAAGATTTTACGGCTGGAAGTAAATATTCGCAGAAAACCTTAACGTGTGCATTGCATGTGCACTGTATGCTACAGCACAGCATGTATGCTATGTACACTGATTTATCAACGTACATGCTATATACACTGACATTGTTCAGTTTTCAGAGTACCCTACAATTTACAATAAAAATTTGAGGTTTTTTTTATTGTGTTTAGAACTAACGGTTTTGAATCGTTGCTTAATGGTGGATTTCTTTTCACAGTGTGAAAGTTTCCGATCTGTGACTCAACTCTTTCGGCATTATAGTGCGCACAGACAGGCAGACAGAGGACGATCTTTGTGGTCACTGGAGTTAGTGCTGTGCTAATGGTTCGAAATCGAATCGAATCAGATCTGGCCTGATTCGGAATACAGGTTCGATCCCGCAAGATTCGGTATTTCGAATCAGCTCGCTTGTGTTCGTCACCGAATTTTTGTAATCGGGTTGCAACATCTTGGCCGAAAAGGTGCAAAGACAAAAACATTCGCGTCGTTAAAGGACCCCACACAACACAGGGGTTGGTGCCTGTTAGGCCTTTCGGGAACTAAATGAAAAAATAATTAAAAGCATCGAAAATGCTCAAAGTTTTGCAAGAAAATGTATGCTTTTAACACTCCAAAAAAATCGATTCGCGCCCGAATTGTAACAGATTCGATTGGATTCGATGATTTTGGGGTAAATTCGATTCGATTCGAATTTTTTTTAATGAAATTTGATTCGATTCGAGCCGAAAAACGTCGATTCGCACAGCTCTAACTGGACACGCAAAAAAGAGGAAGGGCTAAAAAAGCAAACAAAAGTTAGCTGTTTTTTGTTGTTTGCTTTCCCAGGAAACTTTTTTCTGCAGCAGCAAAATTTTGGCTGGCCTAGCAAACTTTTTGCATCGCCAGCGAAATGGTTTGCTGTGACCATAGTAGGAAACTTTTGTCGCTACTCAGGTCACAGCGTAAAAGTTTGCTGCTGTTACAAAACGTTTGCTAGGCCATCAAAAATTTTATAGCAAAAAGTTTGCTGCGACAGCAAACAAAAATTTTAGCAAACTTTTTGTAGCGAACTTTTTTTTTTCGTGGAGTATGATGCTTCGCCAATCAGTCAACAATACGCATACAATGTCATACAATTTCCTTAACAAAAAAGCATATGGGAATTAATAATATACATACATATAGCCTGGTTCATGGGAAATTTGTGCACATGGACGTTGTCGGGGTCCGCTGGGGTCACGTGGAATCCCCTGCAGTCTGTGACATCACACCACTTCCTCTTCGAGGGCCGCTTACTCGGCACACCAGCCATTATGAACCTGGATGTCACAAAACAAAATCGATTTAAATTTGGAGAGCAAGCATCCCCAATGAAAAGAGAACAACTTGGGGGGCGTCCATTTGAATAAAACTTGCATAGGACACGTAATGTAGCCGTCCGAGCGAAAGCGATCAGTTATAAATAAGAAATAATATACGCAAATGGAATTAAAATGTTGGTGTTTTTAGCAGATGATACGTAAGATCAGCAGCTAGCACTGAAGTAAAATTAAAATTTAAAGCGTAACGTTGTAAGCGTAAAACGTTGCAACGCCATAGCGCTGCAAGTCGAACGTGTCCAGTCTAAAGACAGGGTGCGGGCGGAGTGCGGAGAGGCCGTGCTGCTAGCAAAGCGCTCCATTGGTTTTGTAGCCCCGACCCCCGACCGGGTCGGACCCGCCGGGCTGCGTTCGTGTGTGCAACGCGACCGCCGCGCCACGCCGCCGCACACTAAACCCTTATGCATTATATTGTGCATAAGACTTGCAGAGTTTTAAGCATAACCATAAACTATGCACAAATACATGCATAATTATGTACAATTCGTGCATAGTTATGCACAATTTGTACATAATTATGCATAAAATTGTGCATATGGCTGCTTAAAATCCTGCAAGGCTTATGCACAATACAATGTATAAGGGTTTAGTGTGCGCGCTGCGTTCCCCCCGTTGCCGCCGGCGCTCCGCCTCCCGCCCGGCCCCGCCAATGCATCGCCGCGTCTCTATAGTACGAGATCAGTTGTTATTAGGCGGTCGTTGAAGACCGACTTTAGCTTAGCACATTCATCCATTTAATTGCGGCTCAGGCCCAGGGGGCGATCCTGTCCTTCCTTCCGCACACCGATTGTTACACTCTCATTTCCTTACGGACTCGCTTACGGAGAATTTTGTGCAAGCGTAATACGGATCACAAATTATCCATAATACGGATGAAATCGTCCGTAATATGGATGATAATTCTATCCGTATTACAAACACTTCTTGATTCGTAAGTTACGGTTAAATTATTTTTTTTCGTCCATAACTTACGGATGACGGCATGTTTGTAATACGGATAGAAACATCCATATTACGGACGATTTCATCCGTATTATGGATAATTTGTGATCCGTATTACGCTTGCACAAAATTCCCCGTAACTTACGGATAGCATGTCCGTAAGCAAATGAGGGTGCAAGTTTTCCCAAATGTGCTTCTGTATTATTTTACTACACAAAAACGCACTATTACTCTGCTAGTATGTGTGAAACCGTCCACATGTTACAGATGTACGGTTTCCTGCTTACTCATGTACAAAATTGTCCCTGGTCTCGTCCTTACAATTTTAATGTGTGGATCATGATAACAGCCACGCCCGAAAATTTCTACCGGCTGCTTCACTCTGTGAAATTGTTGCAAAGAATCGTTTCGTAACACTGTAAATCCAGGAGTGATGGAAGTCGCCCCTGGGGGAGCGACATTTTGAATCAAATTTCGTCGCTCCCCCAGGGGCGACGTTAAAAAGTCTCGCTCTACTTGAGTGACGGTTTTTGGATGTCACTCTATTTGAGTGACGCTCCCACTAAATCACCCAGGTTCGCGTCACTCAAATATAGCGACATTAAAAAATATCGCTCTAACAGAGCGACGTAAGAAACATATGTTGCTCTTTCTAAGCGACGGAAAAGTTCGTCGCTCTTTGCGGGCGACGTAAGTCGCTCCACAATTTACAGTGAATGCAAACAATTTTCTTTGCATTGCAAGTTCGTAGTGCAAACAATTTTCTTTGCAAGTTGCACTCAAAAAAAAGTTTCAGTGCATCAGCGACATGCCTTGTTGTGCCAGCGACAAAATGTCGCTGGAACGGCCTCAACAACATATGTTGTTGGCTTAGCGACATCAGTTGCCAGCCCAACTACATAGGTTGCTAGCCCAACGACATGGTCACTGGTCCAGCGACTGTTGTTGTAGGGTTAGCAACAGCATGTCGCTGGATCAACGACTGGCCTCAACAACATAGCATGTCGCTGATGCACTGATACTTTTTTTTCCGTGTGCAAAGAATTTTGAAGCTTTGTACACTGGCCTCCAAAATTAGCGGTCCACTTTTTGAAATCGCTGCAATTTCCAGCCCGATGAAGTGAGAAGGTCGCCATTTGGTGTAGGGGTGGCCCTTAGTGTGTACTGGAATGGTACGAAACCGCTCGGCGGCCACCCACCCCCTCCGCCTGCTACAGCGCCCTTAGTGACGAGGGTTGCAAAATCCGACTTTCTTTATCGGAATTAGGGTAGTGCAAGTGCTCCGAAATTCGCGATTTCGACGGAGGGGTGTCCCCTAGTCCCCAATTTGAAGATAGGGACGTTCCCTACCCCCTACAAAAAAACCCACCCCCTCTCCTTAACTTAACCACCCCTAGCAAGGGGTAGTTCCTTCGGGGGGCGGGCGTTTGTCTCTGATGTGGGGGGCAGGACACAGGATGACACCCTGAAAAGCCCGGTTCAATCTCTCATCCCCGTCCGCCGCTACAGCGTTAAACGTCGCAACCCTTATCCGAACCTTCCACTTTCCAGCCCTTCAAACGCTCACAGGGGGTTGAAAATTTGTGACAACGGTCGTTAGGCACCCCTCAATAAGAAGGAGGCCACGGATCACGGCCGTCCTCAGAAACAACCCCTTCCGTGGGGGTGGCACCATTGGCCCCCTCACCCCCCTCCCCCACCCCCTTGCAGGGGTGGCAGATGAAATGTCGCATCAGCCCAAGCTGCCCAACCACCTGAGGTAAGCGTGTTCCAAAAATGAAGTCGGTACCTCACCCCGTCCACCCTCAAGACCGGAAAAAGCAACATGTCGTTCAAAATCATCCCCTGACTTTGAACAGCTCTACGGACTTTCCTGGTAGCCGGAAAATTATAGGACTGGGGTGAGAAGGAGTGCCTAACCTTTATCTCCCATGAGCCGGACAGACAAAATTCCACGCGTACCCAAAGTCCCTCAAACGGCCCATTCAAAAGGGCTCTGCTAATGACATGAAGCCCTACTGGAGGGAAGACCGCGGCTCCCACGCCTGGGAGATAGGCAACCCATCAAAAACGGATATCCGGAGAGAGCCGCGCTCGCTCCTGCCTGTCGGGGCCTTGCCAGTTAGGTCAGTCCGGATATCCGTTTTCGATCGGTTGCCTATCTCCCAGTCGTGGGCGCCGGGGTCTTCCCTCCAGTAGGGCTTCATGTCATTAGCAGAGCCCTTTTGGATGGGCCGTTTGAGGGACTTTGGGTACGCGTGGAATTTTGTCTGTCCGGCTCATGGGAGATAAAGGTTAGGCACTCCTTCTCACCCCAGTCCTATAATTTTCCGGCTACCAGGAAAGTCCGTAGAGCTGTTCAAAGTCAGGGGATGATTTTGAACGACATGTTGCTTTTTCCGGTCTTGAGGGTGGACGGGGTGAGGTACCGACTTCATTTTTGGAACACGCTTACCTCAGGTGGTTGGGCAGCTTGGGCTGATGCGACATTTCATCTGCCACCCCTGCAAGGGGGTGGGGGAGGGGGGTGAGGGGGCCAATGGTGCCACCCCCACGGAAGGGGTTGTTTTTGAGGACGGCCGTGATGTGATCCGTGGCCTCCTTCTTATTCAGGGGTGCCTAACGACTGTTGTCACAAATTTTCAACCCCCTGTGAGCGTTTGAAGGGCTGGAAAGTGGAAGGTTCCGATAAGGGTTGCGACGCTTAACGCTGTAGCGGCGGACGGGGATGAGAGATTGAACCGGGCTTTTCAGGGTGTCATCCTGTGTCCTGCCCCCCACATCAGAGACAAACGCCCGCCCCCCGAAGGAACTACCCCTTGCTAGGGGTGGTTAAGTTAAGGAGAGGGGGTGGGTTTTTTTGTAGGGGGTAGGGAACGTCCCTATCTTCAAATTGGGGACTAGGGGACACCCCTCCGTCGAAATCGCGAATTTCGGAGCACTTGCACTACCCTAATTCCGATAAAGAAAGTCGGATTTTGCAACCCTCGTCACTAAGGGCGCTGTAGCAGGCGGAGGGGGTGGGTGGCCGCCGAGCGGTTTCGTACCATTCCAGTACACACTAAGGGCCACCCCTACACCAAATGGCGACCTTCTCACTTCATCGGGCTGGAAATTGCAGCGATTTCAAAAAATGGACCGCTAATTTTGGAGGCCAGTGTATTACTTTGCAATAGGAACAAAAAGTTTGTAAGGATTCTAACAGCTTGCAAAGAAGTGCAGTACAAACTAATTCTTCCCAATGCAATCAAAAATTCTAAGCATTTTACAGTGTAGTGCACACAATACAAACATCTTGTTCTTACCTTGCAGCGGTCGTCTAGGTCCTCCACATTCAAATGCACGCCTACCCCTTGGCCACCAATGGGGCCCAGCTAAAAGACACTAAGGCTGAAGCTTCTCCCGTGTGGCGGTAATGAACGAAGTGACGGGACTAACCACACCAGCAGGCTCCACCGAGTTCAGCACGGACTCCACCAGCGTGCTGGCTAGAGCCACGAGCAGCGGTCCTGCTTCCACCTGCAGCGAGAACAACACATCAAAATCACTCAGAACGGCCGTTGTTTTTTATTTGCCCCCACACACACTAAATTCTTATGAACTTCTATGTGCCTGCTCAAGTTACGAATAATTTTAATACATAATTATGTACAATTTTGTTATTAGTTGTGAACGATTAGACCGGAATATTTATAATTATGAACAAATATTATGCATAAGAAGAGCAGGCACACAGAAGTTCATAGCAGCGTATAATTCAGCATAAAAATTGTACACAAGCATTTATTGTGCACTCTCAAAAGCCCATTCTTGTAACAAGAAAATGGTTCTTGTCGCTATGCAAATTTACTTTCCTAAACGCAAATATTTTAGCTGACAGCAACAGCATTTCATTAGAAGAAGTACACTCTCATTTCCTTACGGACTCGCTTACGGAGAATTTTGTGCAAGCGTAATATGGATCACGAATTCTCCATAATACGGATGAGATCCTCCGTAATATGGATGATTTCATCCGTATTACAAACATGTTTTCATCCATAAGGTATGGACGAAATATTTTAATTTCTCCGTAACTTACAAATCTTGCTATGTTTGTAATACGGATAAACTTATCCATAATACACTCTCAGCCCACTACTGACTTTTTTGTTAGTAGACGATAAAAGATCTTGTGCAGTAGTATTACTAACAAAATTCATAAGTAATACTTAGGATTTT
>NW_026267537.1:109139-109841 GCF_000697945.3 Frankliniella occidentalis | reverse complement strand
CCAGTGCGCACAGGAAAATCTTGCACGATGCACGGACATCACAACCTCGTCTTGAGTCTTCGCGTGCTGCGCTTTAGCAGCGCACGCGAAGCCTAATAACTTCACTGACTTGCAGGTATGTGACAACAAATTCACTTATCAGGAAGTATGTGTGAATAACGTGAATAACATTAACGTTTATTCACGTACTTGCGGATACGTGAATTTGATGTCACATCATTGTAAAAAAGCTTCGTAAATTTACGACTTTTTTCATAATTTGTGATTACAACAAATTCTTGCCCGTTGAAGAAAACTAAGTCGACACTTAAGACGCTGCTAAAATGTTGGCATTTTCTGAGGAACGCCAATATTTTGCCATTTTGAATGCAAAAAATTGGCATTCTCTACTAAGAGCGCCAATTTTTGGTATTATTAAATTCCCAAAAATTGGCGTTCTTCAGAATATTGAGACTACTGGGTGTCAAAAAAGTCTCCTAAAGTTACATCTAGTAGTTGTAATTTTACGCAGGGGGCCCAATCGATTTTTAGCGAGGTGTAGCAAGCCCTTCTCACCTCTCCCTCTTTCCCCTTTCTTCCCTTCTTTCTCCTATCTTCCCTCTCTTTTTAGGCCCCCGTAAGCGCTGGTGCATTTTTATTCCCACACTCAGAAAAGTGGGTTCTTGGTACAAGCGTTAAATATTCTCAATCGCATCAAGAATA